>NC_053392.1:414088786-414388786 GCF_905171765.1 Bufo bufo
ATACATATTAAGGTCCTTTAACCTTTCCTGGTAAGTTTTATCCTGCAATCCATGTACTAGTTTAGTAGCTCTTCTCTGAACTCTCTCTAGAGTATCTATATCCTTCTGGAGATATGGCCTCCAGTACTGCGCACAATACTCCAAGTGAGGTCTCACCAGTGTTCTGTACAGCGGCATAAGCCAGTGTTCTGTACAGCGGCATAAGCCAGTGTTCTGTACAGCGGCATAAGCACTTATATTACATGAAAAATGAACATAAAATGAACAAAAAATGTAATTGTATTAAATTAGTTCATAATGTAACTAAGAAATGTACATCAATTCTTTCCTAAGGTTTAAGCCTAGTAGATATCTAGTGTTGAGTCTAAATATCCCATATACTTCTCTCAGCAAAATGATTCATTTAATGTCACCACCTCTAGGGGGAGCTACTACTCTTTCTATGGAATAGTATTGAAAACCTTTCAAACATTGGTCGTGTTCATAAATAAAGTGTCTTGCTACATTTGAAATATTTGTGCACGTAGGATTGGTAATATAATTAATATGCTCTACAATTCTTATTTTTAATTTCCTTGATGTACTGCCTACATATAGCTAGTTACATAATTAACAGTTTATGAAATAAACAACTCATGTTGTATTGCAACTGATATATGATTTAACAGGAAAAGTAACTGAATGATCAGAATTATGAAAAGTTTTCATTGGTGCTGCAAAACCGCATGTTTTACAAGGGTGGCTTCCACATTTAGTGAAGCCTATGTATTTCATCCAAGTACCGGATGCGGCTCTGCTGGTAATTGAAAAAATTAAGGGGATAAAGACACTTTTACATCCCCCTTTCAGTAACTCATATAAGGTGTAATATTCATAGAGAATAGATAAGCATTTTGTGATAACCTGTTGTATTTCTGTAAATTGTCTACTGTATGTGAGTACTAAAGTTGGTTGTTCAGGGGAATCTGTTTTGTTATTTGACCTGTTGTTGTTCTTAACCCCTTAAGGACCGGGCTCATTTTCACCTTAAGGACCAGGCCATTTTTTTGCAAATCTGACCAGTGTGACTATGTGTGAATAACTTAAAAACGCTTTTACTTATCGAGGCCATTCTGAGATAGTTTTTTCGTCACATATTGTACTTCATGACACTGGTAAAATGGAATAAAAAAAAAATCATTTTTATTTATAAAAAATTACCAAATTTACCAAAATAAAAAAAAATAAAAAAATAAAAAAAAAATTCCAACGTAGATAGTATTACTTAAAAAATAATTCATTTACATAACCCATATGTCTACTTCATGTTTGGATCATTTTGGGAATGCCATTTTATTTTTTGGGGACGTTACAAGGCTTAGAAGTTTAGAAGCAAATCTTGAAATTTTTCAGAAATTTTCCCAAACCCACTTTTTAAGGACCACTTCAGGTCTGAAGTCACTTTGTGAGGCTTACATAATAGAAACCACCCAAAAATGACCCCATTCTAGAAACTACACCCCTCAAGGTATTCAAAACTGATTTTACAAACTTTGCTAACCCTTTAGGTGTTCCACAAGAGTTAATGGCAAATGGAGATAACATTTCAGAATTTAATTTTTGTGGCAAATTTTAATCCATTTTTTCCAGTAACAAAGCAAGGGTTAACAGCCAAACAAAAACTGCTGTATGGGCACACGGCAGGGCACAGAAGGAAGGGAAAGCCATATTGTTTTTGGAAGGCATATTTTGCTGGACTGGTTTATTTACACCATGTCCCATTTAAAGCCCCCCGATGCACCCCTAGAGTAGAAACTCCCAAAAAGTGACCCCATTTTGGAATCTACGGGATAACGTGGCAGTTTTGTTGGTACTATTTTAGGGTAAATATGATTTTTGGTTGCTCTATATTACACTTTTTTTGAGGCAAGGTAACAAAAATAGAAATTCAGAAATTTCATCTCCATTTGCCAATAACTCTTGTGGAATACCTAAAGGGTTAACAAAGTTTGTAAAATCAGTTTTGAATACCTTGAGGGGTGTAGTTTCTTAGATGGAGTTACTTTTTGGGAGTTTCTGCTCTAGGGGTACATCAGGGGGGCTTCAAATGGGACATGATGTCAAAAAACCAGTCCAGCAAAATCTGCCTTCCAAAAACCATATGGCGTTCCATTCCTTCTGTGCCCTGCCGTTTGGCCATACAGCAGTTTATGACCACATATGGGGTGTTTCTGCAAACTACAGATTTCGGGCAATAAATATTGAGTTTTGTTTGGCTGTTAACCCTTGCTTTGTTACTGGAAAAATGGATTAAAATGGAAAATTTGCACAAAAAAAGCAGTTTTGGGACCATTTTAACATCTGTGATCTGACAGGTTAGATCATGTGCTATTTCTATAGAGCAGGTTGTTATGGACGTAACAATAACAAATATGACTACTTTTTGGGGGGTTTGTTTCAGTTTTACATAATAAAGCATTTTTGAAAATAAATATTTTTTAGTGTCGCCACATTCTGAAAGCCATATATTTAAAAAAAAAAATTTGGGCGACTGTATTATGTAGGGGCTAATTTTTTTGCGGGATGAGATGTCGGTTTGATTGGCACTATCTTGGGGTGCATATGACATTTTTGTCGCTTGCTATTACACTTTTTGTGATGTAAGGTGACAAAAATGGCTTTTGACACCGTATTTATATATATTTTTTTGCTGTGTTCACCTGAGGGGTTAGGTCATGTGTTATTTTTATAGAGCAGGTTTTTATGGACGTGACGATACCTAATAAGAATACTTTTTATTTATTTAAGTTTTACACAATAATTTCATTTTTTAAGCAAAAAAAAATATTTTGTTGCACCAATGTCACGCGACAATTTTTATAATGGCAGTCTATGGTGTTGCACTGCAACATGCGACATTCTGCGACGCGACTGTCGCAGAAAAATCCATCTCAAATGGATTTTTTGCGACTGTTGCGTTGCAGTCGCAGCATGTAGCAGTGCAACACCATAGACTGCCATTATAAAAATTGTCGCGCGACATTGGTGCAACAAAATTTTGTGCGACAAATGTTGCAGTGTAGTTGTGCCCTATCTGTCGCGCAACTTATTGTTGCGCGACAAATGTCATCGTGTCGACCTACGGCAGCCTAAAACATGATTTTTTTTTGTTTCAAAAATGATATTATTGTGTAAAACTTAAATAAATAAATGGTGGGCCCCATTCACTTTAATAGCAGGCGAACCTGAAATACCTTCAGGTCATATTTGTAGCCAGCAAACACTTACTAGAAGTACACAAATAGTTCCACAACATGGACAGTGATATACTAGAGGGGGATCATTGGCAAAAATTCCTACAAAAGATATATATTTTAATCAGGGGCCATTTTTATGCTTCTTAAAGGGAAACTCTCAAAAATATGCCCTGCTGGAGCATAGAATTTTTTTATTTCCTATCGGTTTGATGTATACAAAATGTGCAGCACTCCACGTTTTTATATCCTGCAGAGTCCATTAAAAAAATGCATATGTTAACGTAAAAAAAAAAATTCTACCATGGAACTGTATGGTGAACGGATGCCACCGTACAGCATCAGTCTGAGGCATCTGTTAACTCATGCATTAAATTGATGGTAAAAATAGGAGGTGAACCCAGCCCTAGTGTCAGAATAAGCACCAGTGCACAGCGGAGTAGCATGGCGCCATGTACTGACAGAGCGCTACCTGGTCCTGGTGGTCAGGGATGAGGACTGTGCTTCCCAACGATCATTTTCTACTGGGAAATACCGGGAACAGTATAATACACTAGAATCTATATAATGTAAAGATATTATCCCTACCCCCGAATAATAATACAATTAGGTGGTCATTTATTATATAGAAATACGTCTATGTTAGGTGTATTTCTGACACAGATTGTGGCGCAAAGGTCCTTAGCACCGCAGTCTGCATATTTTTCACACTCATGCCAGGCATGGGCAGGGAAAGGGATAGTTATGGCCATCCAGTTATTGGATACCACAGCCATACATTGACCGGATAACACCTCAGCACAGTGACCGGATAACACGCCATACTGTGACCGTAAAAAAGGGTATAAGAGGGCACAGTACAGGGTGTGGTAAGAGGGAACAATGCAGGGTATGAGGGGGCACAGTACGGGGTGGGGGGCACAGTCACATGAGACATTAGAAGTCCTTATGGTAAATGCGGTTCATACGCCACCATAATGAGAGGCAGAGGGGTGAGACAGTGATGTGATTATGTGGCTAGAGATAAAAAGAAAATAACTGTCACCCAGTACAGGCCCAAAAAATTAGGTAATAGGCATTCACTTGACAGCAAAGAACTTTGTATTCTGTTGCTGGGGGTACATTAGGCGGTCACAGGATAAATATGTAACTGTCGGCCAGTATAGGCTCCAAAAATTAGGCAATAGGCATTCACCTGACAGCAAAAAACTTTGGATTCTGTGGCTGGAGGTACATTAGACGGTCACAGGATAAATATGTAACTGTCGGCCAGTACATGTAGCTGGCCAGTTAAGACCTGTCCTAGGTTGCTAGTATAGCTTATGTGTGTGCAGCTAAGCCTGCCAATAGCCTTAATACAGTTCCTATGTTTATGTGTTAAAGACAAAAGCAGAGTTATTTACTGTGACATCATGTTTTGGATGTCATATAACTGTTATATTTTGTGTTCACAGAATCAGAAAAAGATAATATGCCTTTAAGATTCATTTTGTAGTGTAAGGTAAGCTCAGTGACACAGCAGAAACAACAGAAAGCATAGTGTTAATCTGTTGTTACTGGGCAGAAGTCTAGACCAATCATAGCCAGCTTCTCACACAGCAAGAGTTTTCACCAATCACAGCCAGCCTCACACACAACCTGTCTGGGAATTCCCAAGCTCCAGCTGCTAGAATAATTATTCAGGAGCTGAAGAGACATTCACTCCACTGAGAGCTGAGTTTTATGGGAACAAGAGGCCAAAATAGGTAGTTAAAACAGTTATATAATTTTCATATTGCTAGTATTGTGTTTAGAACTGTATACTGAACTAGAGATATATATATATGTGTTTACTTACAGTTCCACCAATTGCAACCATACAAACCAGATTCCATACATATTGCCTACAAACTGTAAACTGCTCATACCAGATCATAATGCAAATCAAGTTGAGCAAGCAGAACTATTAGTTAGACCTCAGATATACCTCTCAGAGAGATCATAAAGTGCCTAAATAACTTAAAGTGAGAGTACAGATACTCAAGAGAGAAATATATCCACAATTTTATGTTGAATGACAAGATTGAACAGTTGAACCACCATCTTAATCCTACCGCCATTTTGTAATATCTTTTCAACACGTGTTTTGTACATGGACTATCTGCTGCGGAGGCGGCAGTGGTATATATGAAAAAAAATTTAAGTTAATAAAGAAGTTAATTAAGCATTTGCTGTGCTCTTTAAACCTACTGTTTCCATAGAACGGTGCTAGAGCAATTACAGAGTAATAGACAGTCTGGTTAGACTAAAAGTCAGAGATAACAAAATTCTTGTAATGCCACAGCGCAAAAGACACTTCATAGTACTGCGCCTGCCACAGTACAGGCCCCAAAAATTAGGCAATAGACATTCACCTGACAGCAAAGAACTTTGGATTCTGTGGCTGGAGGTACGCTAGGCGGTTACAGGAGAAATATGTAACTGTCGGCCACATATAGGCCCCAAATATTAGGCATTCACCTGACATAAAAGGCTTTTTATGCCAGTGTATATACATAAGGCAAGTACCACTCTTTGTTCTGAGGGGTGGCGGATATGTGTGGGCTGGCATGAGGAGATTCAATTACACGTGGTCATCACAGGTGTTGAATTCCTCTGAGATCCATGCCTCATTCATTTTTAAAAATGTGAGCTAGGCGAGTGCGCTTATCCGTCACGATCCGCCCTGCTGCGATGAACATCCTTTCGGACAGGACACTCGATGAGGGGCAAGCCAAGAGTTCCATGGCAAATTGTGCCAGCTCTTGCCACAGGTCAAGCCTGCACACCAAGTAGTCAAGGGGTTCCTTGCTTTTCAGAGCGTCCACATAGGCGGTTAACCCGATGTAGACAGACACCTGTGGCTGGATCCGGAGGGCAGCTGTCAATGGGTTGGCTGCAAGAATGATCTCATATCAGAAGTAACACAATCACATAGCTACATGCTAATTTCCTTTCTTGTCCCAGATAATAAAATGTAACTTTTAATGATTCGCTTAAAATGAAGTCAGCACATCTATTAACTATTATAAGTGAGCTCTAAACACTGTGGGTTAAAACTAGCTGAAGCTCATTGTTAGTGCCAGATCACTATGTTATTGAATTGCTTCGTTTTTAGACGGTGGCTGGGAGTGCACTTCCCCACACCACCACTCTAACTGAAGTGCGCACTGGCACACACTGATCGCTTATAGCATAGCAAGTATCTCTGTATTAATCAAACCAAGTGTAAAGTGTAAAGGCAGGGATTGGCAGAGCTGTTTATCTGAATACTTCCAATTGAATAAAGGTCTATGGACTATATCCACTTTAATGAATCATGCAGCTCTGATAGGGTAAATCATCTGTGAATTATATGACCAGATACACACCGCTCCCCCTAAAGGCAGGGATTTGCAGAGCTGTTCATTTGAACAATTCCAATTGGCAAAAAACGTCTATTGACTCACACCCACTTTTATGACATCATGCAGCTCTGATAGGGGCAATCATCTGTCAATTATAGTACCTAGGTCATTTATATCCCATCCATGGTGTTCCACATTCAATGCTGCCCAAACCCCTGATGAAGCCAGAGTAGCTGGTGAAACATGTCGGGGGGCAGTCTTAGGTTTTAGTTTGCTGACATATGTTTATGTGCCTTCAAGTGTTTGATTAATACACAGATACGTGCTATGCTATAAGCGATCAGTGTGTGCCAGTGTGCACTTCAATTAGAGTGGTGGTGTGGGGAAGTGCACTCCCAGCCACCGTCTAAAAACGAAGCAATTCAATAACATAGTGATCTGGCAATAATAATGAGCATCAGCTAGTTTTACCCACAGTGTTTAAAGCCCACTTATAATAGTTAAAATGAAGTCAGCACATCTATTAAGCGAATCATTAAAAGTAAAATTTTATTATCTGGGACAAGAAAGGAAATTAGCCTGTAGCTATGTGATTGTGTATTGTTAAATCTTTTCCCAGATAGGGTCTAATTTTTTCTTGTGTTGATATCAGAAGTGACCAACACATCTTCAAACCACCCTCTTTTTGCAGGAGTGGTAGGATTGGTACCCGCACCTGTTTCGTTGTGGGTGGAAATTCCACAGCATAATGCATCATCTCTCGCAGGAAGGCCTGGAAATGCTGCATTCTGACAGCCCTCTGTGATGCTGGTAACATGTTCGTCATTTTGTGTTTGTACGGGGGTCTAAGTACACTGCCATCCAGTACAGGTCCTTGACCTTTATGCTTTTTATACGGGGGTCCCTCTTCAAAGAATGGAGCATGAAGGCCCCCATTTGCACTAAACTGGAAGTGGTGGAGCGCCCTGGCTTCTGCTCATTGCCCAGGAGAATGTTGTCCTCAGTCTCCTCCCCCCAGCCACGGACAACACCAGAGATCCCCGTAAAGTTTAAAGCCTTCTCTTCTAGCTCCTCCACCTCCTCCCAGCCACCATCCTCCTCTGACTACTCTTTAGACTCCTGCTGACTTGTCTCAGATGGAGTAGCCCCCCCTGGGAATTCATTCAGCATTGCGACTTCCTCATCTTCCAGCTCCTGCTCCTTGACGGCTTGATTAATGACACAATGCAATGCACACTCCAGAAAGAAGGTGTAAGGCACAATGTCACTGATGGTGCCCTGGCTGTGACTGACCAGTTTGGTGATCTCATCAAATGGCCGCAGAAGTCTGCATGTGTCGCTCATGAACCAACACTGGCGCAGTGAAAAGAAACCAAGCTCCCAGAACATGTCCTGCCACAGAGTTCGTACAGGTAGTCGTTAACGGCACGTAGCTGCTGGAGCAGCCTATCAAGCATATACAAGGTGGAGTTCCAGCGCGTCGGGCAGTCACAAATCAGACGTCTGACGGGCAAGTGGTGTCACCGCTGAACGTCAGCAAGGCGTGCCATGGCCGTGTAAGATCTTCTAAAATGGCCTGCCGCAAGACGTCCTGGACCCCGGGGTATTTGGCAACGAATTGCTGCACGACTAAGTTCATGACGTGTGTAATTTTGCCCTGTTTCAGGGCGCTCAGAAGATTGGCACCATTGTCGCACACCACTTTGCCAACTGTCAAATTGAGCGGGGTGAGCCACTGATCGTCCTGTGACCGCAGAGCTGAAAGCAGTGCAGGACTGGTGTGGCTCTTGGCTTCCAGGCACAACAGCTGCAGCATAGTATGACAACGTCTCACCTGGCACGTCGAATAGGTTCTGGTGAGCTTCGGGGGTGCAGCGGAAGAGGCGGTAGCAGTGGAAAAGGAGGAGTCAGCCGAGGAGGAGATGGAGGATGGAGTAGGAGGAGGAGGAGAAGAAGAGGCAGGCCTGCATGCAATTTGTGGCGGTAACACCAAATCCACACGGGTGCCACGGGTTACATGCTTGACAGCTGTCAGAAGGTTCACCCAGTGGACAGTAATAGTTATGTACCTTCCCTGCCCGTGTTTGCTAGACCACGTGTCTGTGGTCAGATGTATCTTGGCACTGACACTGTGTGAGAACTTGCCACTGAACGTGGCCATATAGTTCAGGGATGCCCTTCTGGGAGAAATTTTCCGTTCCGTGGACCTTCCATTGTGGTGTGCCAATGGCCACAAATTTTCTAAAGGCCTCCGAGTCCACCAATTTATATGGCAGTAGTTGGCGGGCTAGCAATTCCGACAAGCCAACGGTCAGCCGTTGGGCAAGAGGATTATCCGGCGTCATCATTTTTTTTACGCTCAAACATTTGGGCCACAGAAGCCTATATTGTGCCAGATGAACGCGATGACTGCACTGTGGAAGGTGGAGTGGATGACAAATGGGAGGAGAGAGGAGAAGAGGCAGGACATGGAGCGCAGGGGAGTGTGGCTTTGTGGGTTCTGGCGGCGTTGCTCCCACTGGGCTCGGTGATGGGAGGCCAGGTGCCTTCTTAAGGCGGTCATCCCTATGGGAGTGTTGGACTTACCGCGACTTATGCGTTGACAGCACAGGCTGCAGATGGCAACACTATTATCAGCAGGTGACATTGTCACATTCACCACCACTAACATTAGAGATCTCGGAGTAGGCAGCAACAGTGGGGACCACCCTCCTTGGGCTGGTCTGGGTACTGTCGTCAGACCTCTGGGTGGCGGCCGTCGCTACCTCCTCTTCCTCATCCGATGTCAAGAATGGCTGCGCATCGGTAAGGTCTGGGAATGGATGGGAAAATATATTTTTTTTACTCGCGTGGAGGGGCTATGGTGGTGGTAGTGGTGGTGGTGTCTTTGGGGGTGCCCACAGCAGAGAGTGAGGAGGGTGCAGATACAGAGGATGAGGAGGGCGCCTTCTCCACCTTCCCTCTTAGACTCCGGCCTGGTGCACCTGCCAAACCCCTACCATCCCTGCGCAACGGTCTGCCTCTTCCTCTGCTTGTCATTTTTTAAATGACCCTCTGCCTAAGTCCATATAGAAGAGCAGTATTTGTGGAAGCAGGTGTATCGCAGCCCTCAATCAGTATTTGGTGGAAGATGGTATATAGCAAAAGCACCCCTCAATCAGTATTTGTGGAAGAAGATATATGGCACCCCTCAATAAGTATTTGGTGGAAACAGGTATATAGCACCCATCAATCAGTATTTGGCAGAAACAGGTATATGGCATCCCTCAATCAGTATTTTGGCGGAAATTGGTATATAGCACCCCTCAATCAGTATTTTGGCAGAAACTGGTATATAGCACCCTCAATCAGTATTTTGGCGGAAACTGGTATATAGCACCCCTGAATCAGTATTTGGCGGAAACAGGTATTTAGCACCCCTCAATCAGGATTTTGTGGAAGAAGGTATATGGCACCCCTCAATCAGTATTTTGTGGAAGCAGGTGTATCGCAGCCCTTAATCAGTATTTGGCAGAAACAGGTTTATAGCACCTTTCAATCAGGATTATGTGGAAGAAGGTATATCCCAGCCCTCGTGCATTTTTTGGGGGGGCAACAGGTATATCACATCCGTTGCAATTAGTTACTCCAATAGCATTTGTCCCTCTATCTAGCTGCGGTATCGCATCAGAACTGCACACAACTGCTGCACAATACAAATACACTATAATATAATTTCTATGTTAGAAAGTATATTATAAGTATCACACCACTCAATATCACACCTATCGATAGCACACCTATACCAGTCCTTAAAAGGACTTTTATGGCCCTATTAGCTAGGATTTGGTGTCCCTAACTGTCCATTGCCAAAATGCAACCTCTTGCTACACTGGCAAAAGACATAATGTAAATTGGCTGCCAGATTGGGTTCTGTTATAGGGTTGGGGGTGTGTCCATGTGCTGAAACGTCTCAATTGGCTGTCCGGTCCCACCTGATGGTTGTGTCATGGGTCAAAGTTCGGCACTATGCAAAAAAAAATATGGCGCGTGCCAATATCGCCATATGTTCGCATGTTCGGCAAATCGCGAATGAGCAAAGTTTGCCACAAAAAGACCACCGGGCGAACCGCAAGGCCACCTTTAATTGGCACCCTTCCTGGTCAGACCAGAAATAGGAGCTGGCAAAGTAGAAAAATTGAGAATGAATTGACAATAATAATTAGCAAAGCCCAAGAACCTCTGTATTGCCTTAAGGCCGGACGGACGGGACCAGTCGAGCATTGCAGCCACCTTTCCAGGATCCATTTTAAGATCCTGATCTGAGAGGATATATCCCAGGAATGGCAGGTACGACTTCTCAAAGACACACTTTTCCAGTTTAGCGTATAAACGAATCTCTCGTAAATGTTGTAAGATAACCTGCACATGCCTGCGATAAGTTCTGATGTCTCTGGAAAAAATAAGAATATCATAGACAACAGCATAAGAATAGAGCAGATCTCAAAAAATACTCCTGGAAGACAGCAGAGACATTACTGAGCCCAAATGGCATAATGAGGTATTCATAGTGGCCATCCCTGGTGTTAAAGGCCGTCTTCCATTCGTCACCCTCACGAATAAGTATTAAATTGTATGCCCCCCGCAAGTCCAGCTTAGAGAACATCCGAGCCCCATGGAGTCTATCAAATAACTCAGAGATTAATGGTAACGGGTATTTATTCTTGATGGTGATCTTATTTAGTCCACGGTAATCTATACAGGGGCGAAGGGACCCATCTTTTATTTTTTTCTAAAAAGAATCCTACTCCTGCGGGTGACGAAGTCTTCCTGATGAAACCCCTTTCAAGATTCTCCTTGATGTAATCCGCTGTGGCCTGTGACTCAGTGGGAGACAGAGGATAAACATGACCCCGAGGAGCAGATGTCCCTGGTAGTAGATCAACAGGGCAGTCATACGGGCGATGGGGTGGTAGTATCTCAGCGTCTTTTTTATCAAACACGTCAGCAAAGGAATGATAGGACAACGGCAAAGCCTCCAGACTTTTAGGAAGAGGTATAGAAACCATTTGTTGAATAGAATGTAGGCACTTGCTTTGGCAAAGCAGTCCCCATCGAAGAACCTTTCCAGAACTCCACTCGATTACTGGATTGTGCATCCGAAGCCAGGGCAACCCCAGCAAAAGAGAATGGGACATATAGAGAAATCCTTTGAACATGCAACACTCCTAACTGCAGTTCCAATGGCTCAGTGACGAACCACACTGGATCCGTCAGCACTTGTCCGCTGATGGCTGTCACCATCAGGGGATTCTTTAGCAGGCGTACAGGAATGTGGTATTGATTTACCATAGCTTGGTGTATAAAGTTCCCAACAGATCCGGAATCTAAGGAAGCAGGTATGGAGACCTTGATGCCCCCAAGAAACAGAGTCACAGGAATCTGGAGAGTGGAACAGTTTTCGACTAGGGTCACCTCTCCAAAAGACTAAGCGCTGGAGTTTCCCGACTTCTGCGGACACAGTGACCCGGACCACCGCAGTAGAGACAGAGACCGGAAGACATACGAAGACGACGTTCCCCATCCAAGAGCCAAGTGGAATTCACCTGCATTGGTTCCGGATCCGAAAAGGAGGAGTGTAATGGAGGCTGAGACGTATTTGACCTAGACATTCGTTGTGGAGGTCTTTTTTGCTGACTAACTTCCCGAACCCGCTCAGAAAACCGTATGTCGATTTTTATAGCCAGAGAGATCAGAGCCTGAAGAGAAGTAGGCATGTCACGACCTGCGAGTTCGTCCTAAATACGTCCGGACAGACCCTCCCAAAAGACCACCACCAAAGTCTCCTCATTCCACGACACTTCAGATGCTAAGTAGCGGAACTGAATTGCATACTGACCCACCGATCGGCTACCTTGATGGACATGCAGCAGTGAGGAGGCTGCAGAAGAAACTCGACCTGGCTCTTGAAGGAGTCCATAAATAGAGCCACATTGCTGGTGATGGGTCCAGTTCTCTCCCATATTGGATTCGCCCAAGCCAGAGCCTCACCCTCGAGATGATGAACGCCACTTTAGCTCGGTCTGATTGAAAGTGATGAGGAAGCAGTTCAAAGTGAATTGCGCACTGGTTGAGAAACCCGAGACAGGTTTTCGGGTTGCCGCTGTAACGGGGCGGAGCAGATAAAGGCGGTCCAGGAAAATTTGGCTGCGCTGCAGCCGCAACAGGGACAGCAGGAGAAGTAGGAGCCTGTGCTGCAGAGAGAGAGTCCAGGCAAGCAGCAACATGCTGCAAATAATTCACCACTTGTTTCTGTGTGGTACACTGTTGTTCAAATTTCTGTAGCAGTTCAGACATTCCTGGTTTAGAACTAGCGGTATCCATGGCCCAATCGTACTGCTACGACCAGAGGATGTGGATCCTCTGGGTCAGCGGATAGAGGACTGGAATTTAGCCCTATATTGCTGACTGCTGACTCTCAGAGTCAGGATACTGGTGTTTGCACCAGTCACCCAGAACGCTGCTAACCACATCAGTGTGAACAGAGTCCATTACAGGCAGGTTAACGGAATAAAAGAACTTTACTGGTAAACGCAAACCAACAGTCACTTGCAATAAAGGTAAACACAGTTCAGATTAATGCAGTGTGCAGAATCAGGCGGTCTCGTTGTCAGGCAGTGCAGGGTCAGGAATCCAGGCAGAGTTACAGGAGGAAATGGGCAGATGCGTAGTCAGGCAGTGCAGAGGTCGATAATGGTGTTGATCGAGCACTGTAGTGCTCGGATGCTTGGGCCGAACACATCGTGATATTCGGGTGCTTGAGCATCCGAGTATAATGGAAGTCAATGGGAGAACCCGAGCATTAAACCAGGTACCCCCTGCTCTGAAGAGGGGAGGGTGCCTGGTTCATAAGAAAATGTCAGAAATTGTTGGTAACACCACCGAATTGGTTCTGTACCAGCATGAGGAGGATGTATCTTGGACTCGCTGGTTGCTGCTGGGAACTATGTTATCCGAATAGTACGCCACTTTTACATAATGACAATAATACGCACAAAACCAAGGAGAAAAAAAATTATTTTAGAGAAAAAATTGATAGAAAACATTGTTTCCTGAATATTTACTTGTATATAAAGGAAGAGGCACTCCGATACACCCTTAGTTACACATAAAGGAGGGCATCATACACACCCTTTAAAAATTATGATTGATGGCCTGCTGATGACCCTCAAAAACATTAGGAGCAAGGGCCTGCTGATCTGACCATCTAAAACATTATCGGCGGTGGCCTGCTGCCGCTTTGTTGACTCTAGTTAACCTTGGGCCCGATGGCACGTCCCCGTGATGGTGACGATCCATTCGGATGTCTGACATATCAACGTTCGATGTAATTGTCAGCTCAAAACCATTGTAAACTACGGGTAATGGGGAATCAGTGTTTGTGTCACGGATGAAATTAGCAGATAGCTGGAACATATAAATAAACGAGCGACTGGCTTGATCCCAAACTAAGGAGCTTATAGGTGAGCCCTATAAAACCCTAAGAGCTCTCCCTGACTGCAAGGGTCTGTATGGTAGACGATTGCATGCCCACGTACATAAGACTGTGTGACACCTGAAAACCCTATAATAGTGAGGGGACACGACCACCGGCTCCCTGCACTTAATACAGACGGAGTCAGGGTCACCTAGAATCAAGCCAGCAAGGAAACACAATAAAGTAAAAGACTTATCTGAACAAACAGCAGAAGCAGCCTCCAGCAGTGAACACTTCATCCAGGAAGTAGTATAAACCACAAAGTGAGGCAGTATGGGAGGGAATATAAAGGAAGACGATTAGTCGAAATAAGTGACACCTGGCAGAAGGAAAGGAGATGAGAAAGTGAAACCAAAACAAAGAACATCATACAAGAGTTAGAGAAGAACTTCTGACAGACCTTCTCACAGAACTGGCGGTGACAGTTTGATTCCGGAGAGGAAGCCTGAGAAACGGCTACCACATCAAAGGAAGGCAAGTAGGTGGCACGCAAATCACACACTCCCAAATCGTTGAGTGCCCGGTTATTGGAATGAGTAATAAAAAATTACAAAGAATGTCACTGCAGTATTTTGGTGTGCCGAGCATAGCGATGAGCATAGCACAACACTAATGAGGAAACGTTATACAGGAGAGGCCCTGCTGCAGCTTTGTTGACTCTAGGTAACTTCTGCCTGATCGCACGTCCCTGTGACGTCCACGATCCATTTGGATATCTTCCCTATCAACTTTCGATGTTTTTTTATGCGCCTAACATGGTGACCACCAGTAATGGGGAATCATTGTTCGATTTCGGAGAGGGAGCCTGATAAACGGCTACGGCTACTACTTCAAAGCAAGGCAGCATGAGTTGTGGGCCTGCGGGTGAGCTAACACCCTGTAAAACATATGCGAGGGCCTGCATGTGAGCTGACCCTGTAAAAGATATGAGTTGCGGGCCTGCTGCTGAGCTGACCCAGTAAAATATTTTAGGTGCGGTCCTGCTGGTGGGCTGAGGTGGAACCGACAAACCCAACTTAATTTTCATGGCTGCATTAATCTCCAGGTGACCATGATACAGCTCCACAGATTCTTTTCATCTGCATCTTTCTAAACAATCTGTGGCCTTAGTCTTTTATCTAGACTCAGTCATTGTGCCACTACAGTATGTGGCCTTCTCATGCTGCCATCTCTACACCATGTCACCTTGCCACAAATTTTTATTACCATGCTGCTGCTGAGGCTGCTTAAAAGGCCTTAAAGTTAGATTAGAAAACCTTAATTAGATTGGGGGCCTGGTGATCACCAGGCCCCCAATCTAATTAAGGTTTTACACACAAAACAAAAGTGAAAAAATCCATTTTATAGGAAAAATTTTACGAAAACATTCTATCCTGTATATTTACTGTATACCACATAAAGGAGGGCCTCATTCACATTGAGCTGTGGGCCTGCAGGTGAGCTGACCCTGTAAAAGATTTTAGGTTTGGGCCTGTATGTGAGCTGACCCTGTAAAAGATTTGATTTGCGGGGCTGCAGGTCAGCTGACCCTGTAAAAGATTTTAGGTTTGGGCCTGCAGGTGAGCTGACCCTGTAAAAGATTTTAGGTTTGGGCCTGCAGGTGAGCTGACCCTTTAAAAGGATTTGAGTTGCGGGCCTGCAGGTAAGTGGATCCTGGAAAGGATTTGAGTTGCGGGCCTGCTGGTGAGCGAACCCTCTAAAAAATTATATGTGAGGGTCGGCTGGTGAACGGACCCTCTAAAAAATTATATGTGAGGGCCTGCTGGTGAGCGGACCCTCTAAAAAATTATATTCGAAGGACATATATACGAGGGCATTATATGTGACGAATAAGCAATGCATGTTGATATCACGGAAGAGGAGGAGGAGGAGGAGGAGAAAAGGAAGATTCAACCATATACCCTTGTTTTTAATGTAGTTAATAGACTGTATTTCCATGCACCCATTCCACTACAAACAACACATGTAAAGTGCCTTTATGTTCATCAGCATTCCTCTGGTGGAGTCGAGAAGTCATGGTCAATCCAGGCCTTGTTAATTTTTATATGAGTCAACCTGTCATCATTTTCAGTTGACAGGCGGATACGCTTATCTGTTATAATGCCACAAGCAGCACTAAATACACGCTCAGACAAAACGCTGGCGGCAGGGCAGGCCAGCACCTCCAAAGCTTAGAGCGCAAGTTCGTGCAACGTGTCCAGTTTGGACACCCAGTAGTTGTAAGGCACTAACACGGTCTGCTATTTTCTCCTTCACCATCTTCCAAAAATTTTCTCTCCTTGTGGCGGTAGGCCACACATCAGGGTGAGGGTGCTGGCGGGGTGTCATGAAACTGTCCCAGGCTTTGGAGAGTGTTGCCCTGCCTCTGTTGGAACTGCTTTGTGTTCCCCTTGTCTCCCCTCCTTGGTTGGCCAAGGAAGTACGGACTCTGCCGCCAGAGTTATCAGAGGGAAAATTTTGGAGCAATTTTCCAATAAGGATCTTCTGGTATTGCACCATTTTGCTCGTCCAGAGGAATGAGAGATGAGAAGTTCTCTTTGTAGAATGGGTCGAGAAAGGTGAACAACCAGTAATCCGTGTTTTTTAAAATGCGTATAATGCGCGGGTCGCGGGAAAGGCAGTCTAATATGAAGTCAGCCATGTGTGCCAGAGTAACTACAGGCAAGACTTCGTCATCATCAGGAGGATCGCTCTCAATCTCCTTCTCCTCTCCCTCCTCTTCTGCCCACCCACACAGAACAGATGGAATTAAAGTTCCATGGGTACTACCCTCTGTAGCTGAGGCAACCGTCTCCTGCTGCTCCTCCTCTTCAGCCTCCAATTTGTAGTGAGAAATCGAACTGAGGGTGGTCTGGCTATCATCAACCTGTGTAATGTCTTCCCCCATTTTCAACTCTTCCACATGCACAGCGTTGTCCTTAATTGTGAGAAGCAAGCATTTGAGAAGACACAGAAGTGGGATGGTGAAGCTAATAATAGCGTTATCGCTGCTCACCATCTGTGTTGATTCCTCAAAGTTGCGTAAAACCTCACAGATGTCATACATCCATGCTCACTCCTCGCTTGTAAATAGCGGAAGCTGACTGGAACGGCGACGACCATGTTGCAGCTGGTATTCCACAACTGTCCTCTGCTGCTCACAAAGCCTGGCCTACATGTGGAACGTGGAGTTCCAGCATGTGCTCACGTCGCACAACAGCTGGTGAGCTGGCAATTTCAAACGCTGCTGCAGCGTTGACAGACCAGCTGAAACTGTCGGTGACTTGCGGAAATGTGCACACACCCGGCGCACCTTTACTAGTATCTCAGGCAAATTGGGCTATGTTTTTAGAAACCGCTGAACCACAAGGTTGAATACGTGGGCAACGCATGGGATGTGTCTAAGGTTGCCCAGCTGTCACGGCGGACGTGCACAGTTAAACAGACAACACACCAACCAGGCTCTGGACGAGAGACAGGGGAAGGGTCACCTCCTAATTTATCCATGACCTCTTTCCCTGCAATGCTCAGCCCACAGACAAACCTTGATGGTAGATTTGCTGTGTCCACCAGCCTAAACTAACAGAACCCTGAACTCCCTGAGATGGTGAAGTGGGGAGAAAGGAGCAGCCAGCTCGCACAGAACCTGGATGGGTAAGATGACATAAACAACCAAACAAGAAAAGACACTTATCTGCTGAGAGCAGGAACAAACAGCCAACCTTCCTTCCAAACTTCCCAGACACTAATGAACAGTATAATCCGCTCAGAGCACTTTAGCTGGAGACCATTTAAACTAATGACTCCACCCAGTGCACCTGATGCGAGGCGGATCCAGCACAGCATCAAAACAAATGCTAGACTCGTGCTGCAATCCTGGCTGACCTCCGCACATCGTCAGAGTGGGGCATGACAGTACCCCCCCTTCTACGGGTGACCTCCGGACACCCTGGACCAACCTATGAAAGGCCCTCACCAGACGGCTGGCGTTGACATCTGACGCCGGAACCCACATCCTCTCCTCAGGACCGTATCCCCTCCAGTGAACCAGGTACTGGAGGGAACCCCGCAGAACTCTCGAGTCGAGAATCCTGGAGATCTCGAACTCCAAGTTTCCCTCGACCAGAACAGGAGGAGGAGGCAATGGCGATGGTACCACCGGTTTAACATACTTTTTTAGTAAAGACTTGTGGAAGACATCGTGGATCCTCCAAGTCTGCGGCAGATCAAGTCGAAATGCCACAGGATTGATCACAGCAGAAATATTATATGGACCAACAAATCTTGGACCCAGTTTCCAAGATGGCATTCTCAACTTGATATTCCTAGTGGACAACCACACCAAATCACCCACACACAGGTCCGGACCAGTCACACGTCTCCTGTCAGCCATTCGTTTATACCTCTCACCCATCCTCTCCAAATTCCCTTGAATCCCCCGCCAGATAGAGGATAAGGCAGAAGAGAATCTCTCCTCCTCTGGCATCCCGGAGGAACCAGACCCAGAAAAGGTACCAAACTGAGGATGGAAACCGTATGCGCCAAAAAATGGCGACTTACCCGTGGACTCCTGCCTACGGTTATTCAATGCAAATTCTGCTAAGGGCAAGAATGAGGACCAGTCCTCCTGATTCTCAGCCACAAAGCACCTCAAGTAGGTCTCCAGGTTTTGATTGGTACGCTCCGTCTGACCATTGGACTGTGGATGAAAAGCAGACGAAAAAGAAAGTTGAATGCCAAGTCGAGAGCAGAACGCCCTCCAAAACCTGGAGACAAACTGCGTGCCCCTATCAGAGACAATATCCGAAGGAATACCGTGCAATTTAACAATATTATCCACAAAAATCTGTGCCAGAGTCTTAGCGTTAGGCAGACTTGTTAGTGGTATAAAGTGAGCCATTTTACTGAAACGATCGACTACCACCAAAATCACTGTTCTCCCGGAGGAACTCGGTAGGTCTGTAATAAAGTCCATGGACAAATGTGTCCAAGGACGAGATGGAATAGACAATGGAAGAAGTGAACCAGGCAGTCGAGTATGAGCAACCTTAGACCGAGCGCAGGTTTCACAAGCTGCCACGTAATTCTCAATACTCTTACGCAAACCTGGCCACCAGAACCTCCGGGACACCAGATCACAGGTGGACTTACCACCAGGATGTCCAGCGAGAACAGTATTGTGATGTTCCTTGAACACCTTGTATCGTAGGCCCTCAGGAACAAACAACCTCCCTGGGGGACAAGAACCAGGAGCCCCCTCCTGAGCTCCCAACACCTCCATCTCCAATTCAGGGTACAGAGCGGAGACCACCACTCCATCCGCCAAAATCGGCGCTGGATCTTCTGAATCACCTCCCCCAGGGAAGCTGCGAGACAAGGCATCTGCCTTGACGTTCTTGACCCCAGGGCGAAAGGTAACCATGAAATTGAACCTGGTAAAAAACAATGACCATCTGGCCTGTCTAGGGTTCAGACGCTTGGCAGATTGCAGGTAAGCCAAATTCTTATGGTCTGTATACACAGTAACGGGGTGAGAAGCCCCCTCTAACCAGTGACGCCATTCTTCAAAGGCCAACTTGATCGCCAACAACTCCCTATCTCCAACATCATAATTCCTCTCGGCGACCGAGAGCTTCCTGGAGAAGAAGGCACACGGGACCCACTTGCCAGGAGAAGGACCCTGCGAAAGCACTGCCCCAACCCCCACCTCTGATGCATCAACCTCGACCACGAATGGCTGAGATACATCCGGCTGCACCAGAATGGGAGCAGACGCAAAACGCTCCTTAACCACCTCCCGACCGCCTAACGCACAGATGCGTCCGGAAGGTGGTTGATTCATTCCTCCTGGACGCATCCGTGCGTCATCTCGCGAGACGCGAGATTTCGGTCACAGCCGGCCCGCGCATGCGCATCGCGGGCCGGCAAAAGTTAGAGTAGTATTTCGTCAGCAACCTGCCAGCCAATGATCGTCGCTGGCAGGTTGCTGATTTTTAAAAAATCGAATCAGAAGCCATATAACACCTTATATTGATAAATATAAGGTGTTAAATGGCTTGTCTGCTCCTCTGCTGGTCCTTTTCGTCGGTTGGTTCGAGCAGAGGAGCAGACATCACTGTGAGTACCCACCAAACACTGCACTTAGCCCCAGATCACCCTCCATCACCCCCATCATCCAAATTAACCCCTTGATCGCCCCTGTCAATCACCTAGTGAAAGGGAAAAAAGTGATCAGTGTAAACTGTCACTTTTTTTTTCCCACTGGTATTGACTGTTAGGTTTAGGATAGTTTAGGTCCCTTGGTTAGGTAGTTAGCGTCAGTTAGCGCCCAGCCCACCGCACCGCAGTCACTTATTCGCTGATTAGCGTATCGCTAATCAGCATTTGTACTTTTATAGTATCTGTAAGTGATCAAAACTGATCACAGTCAGATCTATAATTGTATTAGTGTCACCTTAGTTCGCCCTCCACCCAAAACGCTGTGTTTTCCCGATCAGGCCTGATGGGTCGCCCACACGTGCGTTCACCCACGCCCACCCCACCGCAGTGACAAAAAATTATTTTTTTTTGATCACTGCACAATCACTTTCCAAGCTCTGCGGCGATAAAAAAAATCAGTTTTGATATTTTTTATCAATCGCAGCGGCCTCCAGTACTTCGCTAGCCTCCCATTTGTAAGACAGGCTTGCTTTTTTTCTTGGGTAGTCTCAGGGAATACCCCTAAATTTAGTAGTCCAAAATGTCAAACAGGGGGTATTCTTCTGAAGAGGCCTACAGGATTCTGACCCAGTCGGATGAGGAATGGGAACCCTCATCTGACGAATCTAGCGGGTCAGAATATTAACCTGTAGAAAGCAGTGGCACTCTGACCCAAAGTTCGGACGAGGAGGTTGAGGTCCCTGATAGTACCAGGCGTACCCGGCCCCGTGTCGCTAGACCACAGGTTGTGCAGGATCCGTTTCAAGGGCAGAAGAGTGGGGCTGGCGCTGTCGGATTACGTGGTGAGGCATACACCAGCAGCGCAGCCCATCCTGGACCTAGTACCAGCACTGCCGTACAACATGGTGAAGTGGCGAGCACCAGAAGGGCAGTTGAAGCTGGTACGGTGGCACGTGCAGTAGTTACCCCGTCGCAGCCACCGCAAAGACAGGCCCGTAGAGCCCCTAGAGTTCCTGAGGTGCTGGCAAACCCTGATTGGCAGTCACCAACTTCAGCCGCACCTGTAGTTCCCCCTTTCACCGCCCAGTCTGGAGTTCGGGTTGAGACAGCTCAGATCGGATCGGCACTGGGATTTTTTGAGCTGTTCTTGACTGCGGAGCTCTTGGACTTAGTTGTGGCAGAAACAAATCGGTATGCCACTCAATTTATAGCCGCCAACCCGGGAAGCTTTTATGCCCAGCCTTTCCGGTGGAAACCAGTCCAAGTTTCCGAAATTAAAAATTTTCTGGGCCTTCTCATCAACATGGGTCTAACTAAAAAGCATAAATTGCGGTCATATTGGTCCACGAACCCGATTCATCACATGCCCATGTTCTCTGCTGCTATGTCCAGGACACGTTTTGAGACCATCCTGCGTTTCCTGCACTTTAGCGACAACAGCACCTCTCGTCCCAGAGGCCACCCAGCTTTTGACCGGCTCCACAAAATTCGGTCCCTCATAGACCACTTCAACCAGAAATTTGCAGATTTGTATACCCCTGAGCAAAACATCTGCATAGACGAGTCCCTTATACATTTTACCGGGCGCCTTGGCTTCAAACAATACATCCCAAGCAAGCGCGCCCGGTATGGGGTCAAATTGTATAAGCTCTGTGAAAGGGCCACAGGCTATACTCACAAATTTCGGATCTATGAGGGAAAAGATCAGACCCTGGAGCCGGTCGGTTGCCCTGACTACCTGGGGAGCAGTGGGAAGACAGTCTGGGACTTGGTGTCACCCTTATTTGGCAAGGGATACCATCTTTATGTGGACAATTTTTACACAAGTGTGCCCCTCTTCAGGCATTTGTTCCTAGAACAGATTGGCTGTTGTGGCACCGTGCGACCTAGTCACCGGGGCTTACCCCAACGGCTCGTTACCACCCGTCTTGCAAGGGGGGAGAGGGCTGCCTTGTGTAACCAAGAACTGCTCGCGGTGAAATGGAGAGACAAGCGTGACGTTTACATGCTCTCCTCCATTCACGCAGACACGACAATACAAATAGAACGGGCAACCCGTGTCATTGAAAAGCACCTCTCAGTCCACGACTATAATGCGCTCATGGGAGGGGTGGACTTCAATGACCAGATGTTGGCTCCGTATTTAATTTCCCGACGCACCAGACGCTGGTATAAGAAGGTGTCTGTATATTTGATTTAATTGGCTGCCTATAATAGTTTTGTTCTCTACAGTAAGGCTGGGAGAACAGGATCCTTCCTCAAATTTCAGGAAGAGATCATCGAGAACCTCCTGTATCCAGAAGGTTCCGTGGCCCCATCCACCAGTGTAGTGAGCCGTCTACATGAGCGACATTTCCCCAATGTTGTTGCTGGTACCTCAACCCAACCGTCACCCCGAAAAAGATGTTGTGTCTGCAGCAGGAGTGGAATAAGGCGTGACACCCGCTATTTCTGTCCTGACTGCCCTGACCACCCTGCCCTATGCTTAGGGGAGTGTTTCCGGAAGTACCACACACAGGTACACTTAGCATAGGGATTGCATCTCACAGAACAGGCACACAGGGCTATTAGGGCCCTTTATCTCACAGCTGCTGCAAACCTCTCCTTTCACATGGGATAAAGTGCATAACGTACTTCGCCACATCTTTGGGCGATTTGCGCTTTGCACATTGTCCCATGGGGAAGGAGAGGTTTGTTCTATAAAGGCAAAAAAAAAAAAAATAATTACCGGTAAGTAAAAAAGTTAACGTTCAGTTAAAAAAGTTAAAGTTTATATGTTCCGTTCAAATTTTATTATAAAGTTAATAAATTTATTGAGTTGCGGCCTGGTTTTTTCTTTTGTGTTTTGTTTTTTTTACTTTCCAGGTGGACCAACCGATCGACTAGTTGCAGCACTGATGTGCATTCTGACAGAAGCATTGCGCTGCTGTCAGATTACACAAAAGTCGGTGTATGCGGCGCTGCAAGACGAGATTTCTCCTCTGCAGTAAAAGATACGTTTGCCGAGGCATATGGACTGAGGAGGTGGCGGTGTTCATATACTTTGGCAAACACTTTGTATATATATTAAAAAAAAATCCCGGCAATGATTTATTCATCCACATAGATTGATGTGAATGGAGAAATCTGGTTTGCCAGGGCATACGAGCTAAGTGGGTATGGATGTTGGGCGGAGCTCCTATGTCCTGGCAGACGCCTTTCCCCTCCTTTTTTTTTTTTGGGCAGAGATTTTTTCAACCACATTAATCGATGCGAATGAAGAAATCTGTGCAGTTCATTTTTTCTTTCAGCCCAGAGGCTGAACGAAAAAAATAAATCTCATTACCCGTATGCTCAATATAAGGAGAATAGCAGAAACTCCTAATGCTGGCCATACATGTAATGATTGCGGGGACCCACAAATGCAAGGGCAGTACAAACACCGCACAAATGACATTTCGGAAAGAAGACACCCCAAGGTATTCGCTGAGGGGCATATTGAGTCCATGAAAGATTGAAATTTTTGTCCCAAGTTAGCGGAAAGGGAGACTTTGTGAGAAAAAATAAATAAAAAATCAATTTCTGCTAACTTGTGGCAAAAAAAAAAAAATTCTATGAACTCGCCATGCCCCTCATTGAATACCTTGGGGTGTCTTCTTTCCATAATGGGGTCACATGTGGGGTATTTTTTCTGCCCTGGCATTTTAGGGGCCCCAAAGCGTGAGACGAAGTCTGGGATCCAAATGTCTAAAAATGCCCTCCTAAAAGGAATGTGGGCCACTATGCGCATCTAGGCTGCAAAAAAGTGTCACACATCTGGTATCGCCGTACTCAGGAGAAGTTGGGGAATGTGTTTTGGGGTGTCATTTTACATATACCCATGCTGGGTGAGAGAAATATCTTGGTCAAATGGCAACTTTGTATAAAAAAATGGGAAAAGTTGTCTTTTGCCATGATATTTCTCTCACCCAGCATGGGTATATGTAAAATGACACGCCAAAACACATTGCCCAACTTCTCCTGAGTACGGAAATACCACATGTGTGACACTTTTTTGCAGCCTAGGTGGGCAAAGGGGCCCACATTCCAAAGAGCACCTTTCGGATTTCACCAGCCATTTTTTACAGATTTTGATTTCAAACTACTTACCACACATTAGGGCCCCTAGAATGCCAGGGCAGTATAACTACCCCACAAGTGACCCCATTTTGGAAAGAAGACACCCCAAGGTATTCGCTGATGGGCATAGTGAGTTCATAGAAGTTTTTATTTTTTGTCACAAGTTAGTGGAATATGAGACTTTGTAAGAAAATTTTTATTTTTTTTTAAATCATCATTTTCCGCTAACTTGTGACAAAAAATAAAAAGTTCTATGAACTCACTATGCCCATCAGAGAATACCTTAGGGTGTCTACTTTCCGAAATGGGGTCATTTGTGGGGTGTTTGTACTGTCTGGGCATTGTAGAACCTCAGGAAACATGACAGGTGCTCAGAAAGTCAGAGCTGCTTCAAAAAGCGGAAATTCACATTTTTGTACCATAGTTTGTAAACGCTATAACTTTTACCCAAACCATTTTTTTTTTACCCAAACATTTTTTTTTATCAAAGACATGTAGAACAATAAATTTTGAGAAAAAATTATATATGGATGTCGTTTTTTTTTGCAAAATTTTACAACTGAAAGTGAAAAATTTCATTTTTTTGCATAAAAATCATTAAATTTCGATTAATAACAAAAAAAGTAAAAATGTCAGCAGCAATGAAATACCACCAAATGAAAGCTCTATTAGTGAGAAGAAAAGGAGGTAAAATTCATTTGGGTGGTAAGTTGCATGACCGAGCAATAAACGGTTAAAATAGTGTAGGTCAGAAGTGTAAAAAGTGGCCCGGTCATTAAGGGTGTTTAAGCTAGGGGAGCTGAGGTGGTTAATAGCCGAAAAGGCCTGCAATGCCTCATACGACCAGACAGAGACATCAGCGCCCTTCTTGGTCATATCAGTAAGAGGTTTGACTAACGTGAAATAATTCAAAATAAATTTTCGATAATAATTCGTAAACCCCAAAAATCGCATCAAAGCTTTCTGATTCTCTGGTCGATCCCACTCCAGAACCGCCCGGACCTTTTCGGGGTCCATACGAAAACCAGAATCAGAAAGCATGTATCCCAAAAATGGAAGCTCTTGCACCGCAAACAAACATTTCTCCAATTTGGCGTATAACTTATTCTCCTGCAGGATCGTCAAAACCTGTCTCACATGATCCTGATGGGTCTTCAGATCAGGAGAATAAATTAAAATGTCATCAAGGTAGACTACTACGAACCTCCCCACCAAATGATGAAAAATATCATTGACGAATCGCT
This sequence comes from Bufo bufo, assembly GCF_905171765.1. Taxonomy (NCBI): domain Eukaryota; kingdom Metazoa; phylum Chordata; class Amphibia; order Anura; family Bufonidae; genus Bufo; species Bufo bufo. The sequence continues at coordinate 414,114,381 of NC_053392.1, forward strand.
GAAATACCGCTGGCGCATTCGTCAACCCAAAAGGCATTACCAGGTTCTCAAAATGACCCTCGTGCGTATTGAAGGCCGTTTTCCACTCATCCCCCTCCTTGATCCTGATCAGATTGTATGCTCCTCTCAAATCCAACTTGGAGAACACCTTGGCTCCAACAATCTGATCAAAAAGATCAGCTCCCGGAAATCCAAACACGGTCTCAGTGATCCATCTTTCTTCTTCACGAAGAACAAACCTACAGCCACTGGAGACTTAGATGGTCTAATATGACCCTTTGCCAAACTCTCGGCGACATACTTTCGCATGACCTCTCTCTCGGGTTGAGAGAGGTTGTAGAGCCGAGACTTGGGCAACTTAGCCCCCGGAATGAGCTTCACAGGACAATCATAGTCACAATGAGGGGGCAATTCCTGAGCCCCACCCTCCGCAAACACGTCCGAAAAATCTGAGAGATACTGAGGCAAGGCCGTAACGGATACTTCAGAAATAGATGTGACAAGACAATTATCCGAACAAAACTTGCTCCAACCAATGATTTGTCTCGCCTGCCAGTCTATAATTGGGTTATGTTTAGACAACCATGGCAATCCCAAAACTATTGGAGCTGGCAAATCTTTCATGACGAAACAGGAAATAATCTCAGCATGTGAATCACCCACCCTTAAATGAATATCATGAACAACGTGAGTAAGGCTCCCTTGAGAAAGAGGGGAAGAATCAATGGCAAAAACACGAATCTCGTTCTCTAACGTGCAAATACTTAGTCCCAAACCCTCAAGAAACAGAAAGTCAATTAAATTTACCCCAGCACCACAATCAAGAAAAACATCAACAAACACATTTCGAGACTCTAGCGCCACCATAGCTGAAAGGAGAAAACGGGAACTGCAGGGAACTTGCATACCAGTCTGCTCTACCACACCATTCATACTACCAAGTGTGAGGGAGGTTTTTTTTTCTTTTTTCTTTATCACTTTCCCCTGTGATTCAACATACGGACAAGAAAAAACAAAATGACCCCTCTTTCCACAAAAGAAACATAAATTGTGCGCTTTACGAAAGTCTCTACTATCCGAATGGAAAGATATCTGACCTAATTGCATGGGTTCCTCCCCTACTCCAGAATAACAAGCAATATCTCCCTGGGCAGCTGGTGAAACAAAACCACACGCGGGAGGAATCCCCTGCACAGAGGGACCCATACACCTCTCTCTGATACGTCTATCCAAACGTATCGCCAAAGACATTGCATTTCCCAAAGTATCTGGGTATTCATGAAAAGCCAGAGCATTCTTCAACCTTTCAGATAACCCCTGACAAAACTGGCTACGTAACGCGGGGTCGTTGCACCCTGACTTAGTAGCCCACCTCCTAAACTCTGTGCAGTAAACCTCAGCAGTATGTTTACCCTGTAGTAAGTTACGTAATTTTGACTCTGCCATCGAAACTCGATCTGGGTCATCGTAAATCAATCCCAGGGCTTTAAAAAATTCCTCCACCGACCGGAGAGCCAGAGAACCGGGCGGCAGGGAAAAAGCCCAGGATTGCGCGTCCCCTTTCAGCAAAGACATGACGATACCCACCCTCTGATCCTCATTACCTGATGAAAATGGGCACAATCGAAAGTACAACTTACATGATTCCTTGAAACGGAAAAAATCATCAGTACCCCCTGCAAATTTCTCCGGAAGAGCGACTTTAGGCTCCCCAACAATTTGACCTGTACCTGAAGCCAACACCCTCTGACACTGTGTGACCGTACTACGTAGATCCGCAACCTCCAGGGACAAACCCTGCATGCGGTCAACCAGTGCATCAATTGACGCCATCACATAAACGCTGAGCAATGGCAGTCACAGTATGGCGGATTATAATGTCACGGCGGACGTGCACAGTTAAACAGACAACACACCAACCAGGCTCTGGACGAGAGACAGGGGAAGGGTCACCTCCTAATTTATCCCTGACCTCTTTCCCTGCAATGCTCAGCCCACAGACAAACCTTGACGGTAGATTTGCTGTGACCACCAGCCTAAACTAACAGAACCCTGAACTCCCTGAGATAGTGAAGTGGGGAGAAAGGAGCAGCCAGCTCGCACAGAACCTGGATGGGTAAGATGACATAAACAACCAAACAAGAAAAGACACTTATCTGCTGAGAGCAGGAACAAACAGCCAACCTTCCTTCCAAACTTCCCAGACACTAATGAACAGTATAATCCGCTCAGAGCTCTTTAGCTGGAGACCATTTAAACTAATGACTCCACCCAGTGCACCTGATGCGAGGTGGCTCCAGCACAGCATCAAAACAAATGCTAGACTCGTGCTGCAATCCTGGCTGACCTCCGCACATCGTCAGAGTGGGGCATGACACCAGCTCCAAAGCCGCCACCAAGTTACGGCCATTATCAGACACAACCATGCCTGGTTCTAGGTTGAGTGGCGAGAACCATAGCTCAGTCTGGAGACAGATCCGCTTCAGCTCGGCCTGTTGCCGCTTCCCCACTGCAGTGCTACACTGCTTCCAGCTACCGACTGATGACCGACTGATGCTGCACGTGGATACTTCGGAGGTGGAAGTGGAGGAGGAGGCGGAGGAGGAAAAGTAGGGGTTCCAGCCACTAACATAGGTGGTGGCGGAAACGTTGATGTAATTGGGGCCTGCAATCCTTGGCATCTGTAGCACCTGTGCCTTCCCAGTATACGAGTCGCTCCCGGCCTCCACAACATTCACTCAGTGTGCCGTCAGGGAAATGTAGTGTCCCTGGCCAAAGCACTTGTCCATGTGTCCTTGGTAAAGTGGACCTTCCCAGTAACTGCGTTGTTCAGGGCGCGTGTGATATTAAGGGACACATGGTGTAAGGCTGGCATGGCACACCTTGAAAGATAGTGGCGGCTGGGGACTGCGTAACGAGGGACTGCCACCGACATCAGGCTGTGGAAGGCCTCAGTCTCCACAAGCCTAAATGGCAACATTTCCATGGCCAGTAATTTGGAAAGCTGTGCATCTAGTGCTATGGCCTGTGGGTGGGTGGCTTGGTATTTACGCTTTCGTTCAAATGCCTATGGTAATGACATTTGGACACTGCGCTGGGACAGGGAAGTGGATGTGGTTGCTGATGGTGCTTGCAAAGGTTCAGGTGCAGGGCGGGAGGCATCCGGGCCTGCGTCTTGGACAGGGGATTGGCTAGCACGTAACAGAGGGGAAGAAGAGGCAGTGGTGTGACCCGCAGACACAGATTGTGGACCCAGGCGTTCGCCCACCTATTACGATGCTTTGATGTCATGTGAAGGATCATGCTGGTGGTGGTGAGGTTGCTAGCTTTCACGCCCAGGCTCATTTTGGTACAGCACAGGTAGCAAACTACCACTATTTTGTCGTCCGCACTTTCCTCAAAAAAACACCATACTGCGGAACACCTACCCCTTGGCAAAAGAGATTTACACAAGGGTGTGTTCCGTGGAACAGTTGCGGGCCTGTTTGGTGTGGCCCGCCTTCACCCATTTGCTACCCCACTGCCTCTTCCAGCCTGTTGCGGTGCTGCAGATCTCTCCCCCTTTGTACTGCTATCGTCGCTCGGCTTTCCACATTCCCAGGTTGGGTCAGTGACCTCATCGTCCACTATGTCCTCCTCCACTTCCTCACTGTGATCATCCTCCTGATTTGTTGACCCAACCACAACCTCAGTTATTGCCAACTCTGTATCATCCTCTTCATCAACCTCTTGAGACAGTATTTGCGGTTGACTCAATGGCATCTCATCTTCATCCACCTCATTACACACTAATTGCCGTTCCCCACTATCATCTTCTTGTGACTGTGGATGCTGTAGAGGTTGGGAATCAGGGCACAAGATCTCATGTCCCTCATCAAGCATGCTTGGCGAGAGGGCCAAATCAAGTAATGGCGATGAAAAGAGCTCCTCGGAATATCCGAGTGTGGGATCACTTGTTTGGCCAGAATCTCCATGGTGGGAGGAAGGAGGATCAGGGTGAGGATTCTGCTCACCAGACTTGGTGGAAGACAGGGTGGTGATTAACTGACTGGAAGCATTATCTGCTTCAATTCAACCGACCACCTGGTCACACTGGTCTATCTTAAAGATTTTTGTTCTGCGACACCCTGCAAACTGGGCCATGAAGCTAGGTATCGTGGATGATTGTTTTTCTTGTGCTCTGAGGGCAGGAAACAGTTTCAGCAAGCCCAGGGCCACAGCCTCTGCATGAACCAACAGCATCACGGCCACTTCCCCGTCCCTTAATGCTCGCCTTCTTCATATTAAATGTTATATGCACCCTTGACACACAAGTTATGGCATGGATGTTACATGTTCACAACAAGCACAGAATATGGAAAAAGTAGGTAAAAGTATGGAAAAAATATACTATTTTTTTACTTATATTTTTTTCGATCTCTGGCCGTGACAAACAGAAGGTATTGCACAGATGTCGGAAGTAGAGTTGAGCGGACACCTGGATGTTCGGGTTTGGCAGAACTTCACAAAAAAGTTTGAGTTCGGGACCCGAACTTGACCCGAACTTAACCCCGAACCCGAACACCATTGAAGTCAATGGGGACCCGAACTTTTGAGCACTAAAATGGCTGTAAAAATGTCATGGAAAGGGCGAGAGGGCTGCAAATGGCATCAAAATGTAGTTAAGAGCATGGCAAGTGCATGGCAAGTGCAGAGCATGGCAAGTGCTCTGCAAATAAATGTGGATAGGGAAATTATTTAAAATAACATAAAATATGTAAAAATAAAAAATAATAATCTTGATCTAGGAGGACGAGTTCCATATGGAGTAGGAGAAATATAACCTGTGATAACCCCCTCCAGTCGTGCTAAACACACGTTCAGACAATACACTGGCTGCAGGGCAGGCCAGCACCTCCAAGGGGTAAAGGGCAAGCTCAGGCCATGTGCCCAATTTGGAGACCCAGAAGTTGCAGGGGCTGACCGCTGTCAGTCAGTTTGTGTAGGTGTATGCACACTTACACCATGTCGCACGTCCCCGTGATGTTCACGATCCAATTTGATATCTGCTCTATTAACTTTCGATGTTTTTTTATGCGCCTACCATGGTGATCACGGGTGGCGGGGAATCAGAGTTCCAGGCCGGAGAGGGAGCATGAGAAAAGGATACCACATGCAAGGGAGGTCAATGGATGAAATTTAATTGTGATCGAGTGGAAATGTGGGAGAAGCTATTAAAACTGAAGAATTTTAAGGAAATTAGGGGGCGTGCGGCAATTACACACTCCCGACTCGGGGGGGTAGTGACGATAAATAACAATACAGGACTCTTAAGATGCCCTGTTATTGGAATGATTAATAAAAAATTATAGGGAATGTCACTGTGGTATTTTTGATTTGTAAACGTTAGCCAGGAGAGGCCCTGCTGCCACTTTGTTGACTCTAGCTAACTTCTGCCTGATCGCATGTTCACCATCCATTTGGATATCTTCTCTATCAACTTTCGATGTTCTTTTCTGAGCCTACCACCTGAGCACGGTTATCAGCGAATCAGGGTTCCACGCTGGAGAGGAAGCGTGAGAAAGAGAGACCACATCCAAGGGAGGATTAATTTTTTCAGATTTAAAATTATAGAGCGAAAATATGGGACAAAGTATTAAAGCATAAAAGTGGGACAACTTTTTAAAGTTTAAGCAAAGGATGTGGCGCGCATCAATTAATGAAGAATTTCTTAAATTTTATTCCCTGTCAACTATGCAGAACAGGGGTTTCTATCCGGCAAAATTTGAAAAATGTAACCTGACAATGTATGCGACGATTTTTTTTTAAAATTTATGTTCCTGTCACATATGTAGAGGTGCCTCAGTGACATCCACCATCCATTTGGATATCTTCTCTATCAACTTTCGATGTTCTTTTCTGAGCCTACCATGTTGATCACGGTTATCGGCGAATCAGGGTTCCACGCCGGAGAGGGAGCTTGAGAAAGGGAGACCTCATCCAAGGGAGGTCAATGGCTGCTACGGATGAAGCGGAAATGTAGGAGAAGCTATTGAGGTGCAAATGTGGGACAAATTACTGAAGCACAAATGTGGGAAAAGTTATTGAGGCGCAAATGTGGGACAACTTACTGGAGCGCAAATGTGGGAAAAGTTATTAAAGCGCAAATGTGGTACAACTTGTTAAAGTTTAAGCATTGAATGAAAGCAGGTGGCGCGCGCATCAATTAAATAAGAATTTCTGAAATTTTATTCCCTGTCACCTATGCAGAGCAGGGTTTTATTCACGTCCAAAATGGCAAAATGGCAACCCAAGAATGTAACAGAAAAATTACAGAAAAGTATTAACCTGTCTACTTGGTAGAGCAGGGGTCTATGACGGAAATAAAATTGTTTATTGTCACCCGAAAATGTAAAAGAAAAATTGAAATTTATTAAGCTGTCAACTGGGTAGAGGAGGGGTATATTACACCCAAAAATTTGTGCATTTACCCCAAAAATGTAACAGACAATTTTTTTTTTACCTGTCTACTAGGTATAGCAGTGGTACATCACACCTAAAAATTGTTGAATTTCAACCGAAAATGTAACTGACAAAGTAGTAAAATGACATAAAATAAAATACGTACAAATATAAAAATTGATTTATGAGGTGGAGTTCCATATGAAGTTTGAGGAGGCGGTGGACGTAGCGGTGCAGGTGGAAGCAGCGGTGGAGGAGGACGAGGTAGCCAATACTATTCTGCACAAGGTACGGACAAGTCCTGTGGGATCCATGCCTGGTTCATTTTAATGAACATGAGCTTGTCCACATTGGCTGTGGACAGGCGGCTGAACTTGTCTGTAATGACGCCCCCTGCCGTGCTAAACACACGTTCAGATAATACACTGGCTGCAGAGCAGGCCAGAACCTCCAAGGCATAAAGGGCAAGCTCAGGCCATGTGCCCAATTTGGAGACCCAGAAGTTGAAGGGGGCAGACCCGTCATTCAGTACTTGTAGGAGTGTGCACACATACTGCTGCACTATGTTGGTGAAACGCTGCCTCTTGCTAAGAAGTTCCATATCAGCTGGTGGTGCTGGTTGTTGTGGCGTGCTGACAAAGCTTTTCCACATTTCGGCCATGCTAACCCTGCCTTCTGAGGTGCTGGCGGTGCCCCAGCTGCGTTGGCGACCTCTTCCTTTGCCTAGTGCTTCCACTGTGCCCCCGCTGTCAGGTGGGAATTCCATCAGCAGCGCGTCTACCAGCGTGCCCTTGTACTCACGCATCTTCCGATCACGCTCCAGTGACAGAATTAAGGATGGTACGTTGTCCTTGTAACTGGGATCCAGCAGCGTGGCCACCCAGTAATCAACACAAGTTAGAATGTGGGCAATTCGGCGGTAGTTGCGAAGACACTACAGCATTTAATCGCTCATGTATGCCAGGCTGCCCAGAGGCAACGAAAAGCTGTCCTCTGTGGGAGGTGTATCGTCTGTATCCCCCCAGCCACGCACCAGTGATAGCCATGAGCTGGTCTGGGTGCCACCCTGGTTCCTCCTCATCCTCCACCTCGTCATCCTCCAGAACTGTACCCTGGCTGGACAATTGTGTACCTAGCGTTTGTGTGTTCAGGAACCCACACTCGGAGCCACTTGTGAATGACTGGCCGGAAACCCTTCAAAATTATCCCTCTTCCTCCTCTTCCTGTGCCACATCCTCTTCCATCATCGCCAGCAGCGTTTTTTCAAGGAGGCATAGAAGTGGGATAGTTACGCTGAGAACGGCGTTATCGCCACTGGCCATGTTGGTGGAGTACTCTAAACAGCGCAACAAGGAACACAGGTCTCGCATGGAGGCCCAGTCATTGGTGGTAAAGTCGTGCTGTTTCGCTGAGCGACTCACCCGTGCGTGTTGCAGCTGAAACTCTACTATCGCCTGCTGCTGCTCGCACAGTCGGGCCAGCATGTGCAAGGTGGAGTTCCACGTTGTGGGCACGTCGCATATGAGGCGGTGAGCGGGAAGGCCGAAGTTACGCTGCAGCGCTGACAGGCGAGCAGCAGCAGGGTGAGAACGCCGAAAGCGCGCACAGACGGCCTGCACTTTATGCAGCAGCTCTGATATATCGGGGTAATTTTTAAGGAATCTCTGCACCACCAAATTCATCACATGCACCAGGCAAGGGATGTGCGTCAAACCGGCTAGTCCCAGAGCTGCTACGAGATTTCGCGCATTATCGCACACCACCAGGCCAGGCTTGAGGCTCACTGGCACCAAGCACTCATCGGTCTGTTGTTCAAGGCCCGTCCACAGCTCCTGCGCGGTATGGGGTTTGTCCCCCAAACAGATACGTTTTAAAACTGCCTGCTGTCGTTTACCCCTGGCTGTGCTGAAGATGATGGTGAAGGTGTTACGCTGACCTGATGAGGAGCCAGTAGAGGATGAGGAAGCGGAGTAGGAGGCAAACTGAAGTGCCCTGCAATCCTCGATGGTGGAAGGACATGCGCCAAACTGCTATCCGCCTCAGGCCCAGCCGCCACTGCATTTACCCAGTGTGCTGTTATGGAGATATAACGTCCCTGACCGTGCTTACTGGTCCACGTATCCGTAGTGAGGTGCACCTTGTCACAGATGGCGTTGCGCAATGCACACCTGATTTTGTCAACTACTTGGTTGTGCAGGGAAGGGATGGCTCATCTGGAAAAGTTGTGGCGGATGGGCACGACCTACTGTGGGACAGCCACTGCAATAAGGCCTTTAAAACTATCCGTCTCCACCAGATTGAATGACAGCATTTCAAAGGCCAGTAATTTAGAAATGCTGGCATTAAATGCTAGGGATCGCGGGTGGGTAGGGGGTACTTCCTCTTCCTCTCCAGTGTTTGGGAGATGGAGAGCTGAACACTTCCGTGGGAGATTGTGGAGATGCTTGGTGACCCAGGTGTTGGTGTTGCTGGAAGATCCTCTGTTTGCGTGGTGGCAGGTGCACTGTCACTCCAGAGGTGGATGAAGAGGCCGAGACTGCAGCAGAAGAGGAAGCAGGAAGAGCCAGAGACCTTTCTTCGTTTTTGAGGTGTTTATTCTGCTGCAGCTCATGCTTAGCACTTAAATGCCTGGTCATGCTGGTTGTGCTCAGGTTGAGAACGTTTATGCCTCGCTTCAGGCTCTGATTACACAGCGTGCAAACCATTCGTGTCTTGTCGTCAGCACATTGTCTGAAGAACTACCACGCCAGGGAACTCCTTGGAGCTGGCTTTAGTGTGCTTGGTCCCTTGCTGCGGTGGGCAGTAGCAGGCGTACTGTCTAGAGGACGGCTCCTCTGCTTTTGCACCCTGCTCCCTCTTCTGCTGTTGTGGTGGCTCTGTGTGACCACCGCCTCTTCCTCTGAACTACATAGGTCACTCGCATGACCTTGATTCCATGTGGGGTCGAGGACCTCATCGTCCTCCACATCATCTTCCAGCCAGTCTTTACCCCTGCCTTCCTTGTCGGTCTGCACACTTTCAAAAGCCCCAGCAGTTGGCACCTGTGTTGCATCATCATCCGAGACATGCTGCTACTTCTGTGGCAGAAGAGACTGCTGTATGACTTTGGGCTCAGACTGCTTGGCTGATTTGCAAGGTAATGAGGTGAAAGACTGATGGACATCGGCTGCAGGTGCCAACTCTGATCTTTCAGCAGGAGACTGGGTAGGAGACAATTTAAAGGAACTGGAGCCACTGTCAGCAACCCAATCTACTATCGCCTGTACTTATTCAGGCCTCACCATTAGTAGAGCCGCATTAGGCCCGACCAAATACCGTTGCAGGTTCTGTCGCCTACTTGCACCTGTGGAAGGGGTTTCACTTGTGCGTGTAGCTGGCACAGATCGACCATGTCCTCTCTCAGCAACAGGAGCTCCACCAGCAGCACCACGACCTAGGCCACGTCCCTTATTTGACGCTCTCCTCATATTTCTCAAATTTATGATCTTGCCCTAAATGGGTGTTTAATTAATAGCAGACTAGAACAACAGTATGTACAGAGTGTATCTCACACGCCCTGATCCAGACTAGGCCTCAATTAAATTTGTTTGCCCAAAATGGCTGTATTTCAAATACCTGAATAGAACCACCGATGCGACCAATTGTTGCAGGCATAGGCTCATACTCTGAAAAAATGTCAGAATGGGTAGATGGGTAGATAGTCTGTTACAACCATTAGTGCAAACCTTGCCTGGTTTCTTGCTGGACACTAGGTCAGTGTTACAATCCTTTTATGACTTCAAATGGAACCCGGATTTTGTTTGGGTAACAGCCGATGTCACATCACTTTATACAGTCATCCCGCATGATCAGGCTATTGCTGCAACCAAATGGTTTTTAAATGCATACTCAGATTATAGCCTGGATTTCATTGCTTATATTTGTGATGTGATTTGGTTCTTGCTCAAACACAATGTGTTTATGTTCGACCAGAAGCTATACTTGCAGTGTACTCAAGTTGTGTGCAATAGGTGTTTCTGGGTGATGTAGTGCAATATACACTAACCTGGTACAGCTGACTCTCTGCAAGGGCAGGTATAGGTAGAAATAGTTTGTGACGCCAGTGCCAAGTAAACGGTGGCACGCCGTTTGCGGATGCAGGAATAAATTGAGGAAACGTAGTCTTAAAACAGAACTCCAACTTTAGTAGTTTTGCAAGCAGAGACAATATAGGAAATGCAATTCCTAAGCATACAGTCGATTTTGCAATTCGGTCGATGCAGGCAATTCAGTACAGCAGGGTAATTACAGAGTGTTGAACACAGGACTTGCAGCAAAGGAGCTTGCACTCTAACTCTGTCTGATCCTGGAATGTAGCAATTCTTCACCAAGGCCCATTAACCTAAGTCTGGCTTTATATCCTTGATTATGGCTTAAATAAGTACCTCCTCTGTTTCTCTCAGTACCTCTGGCTCCTCTGATCTTTGCCTCAGTCTCTCCTAGCTTCTGAATGGTTCCTCAGGCCCTTAGGCTAAGATGTTCCTGCTTCTGCATATGGGTATTCAGGAGGGAATCTTCTCCTGAACAGCAGGCTTCAGGCCTGGACTTGTCTCAGACATTGTCTAAACTCCAACTGTAGATTACAGACACTAGACTCCGTCTGCTTTGCACTTCCCTGACTGGCCTTATATAAACTAGGGCTCTCTAGCTCCCTCTATGGACTAGAAGTAAGAATGACACCCTTAGCAGGCCTGTAAGTGCAAGTTTCAGTGACAGGGAAATACACACATTACATTACATTTTATAAAACTGGCATACAACAACTCCCCAATATTAAGGAGGGACGACAGCACACCAAGTGACCTTTGGTAGTAACGGGTATTACAACTCCCGTATACTACATACCCCACTGCTTTAAGCTGAGTACGACCTCGTACTCCATCATGGGTCGCCCAACTGGAATCTCTACCTGAAATAGAAAATAGAGACATGCAGGCATACATACATGTAATTCATCTGCATTTACATTTACATCAGGTCCAATTGGCAAAAGTGAAGTGTGGTGACAAGGGGCGTCGTTCTCTTCTCTCAGGATAGTGAATGGAACGGGGGCGCTGACCTGGCACAGCGTAACATTAGAACCAGGATAGTCCATGACAATGAATAAGTCCAAGATAAAACAGTAGAAAACGGTATAAAAGTTCTTGGAGGCTCAAATAACAAACATGAGTCCGTACCCAGGTTATTTCTTATTAAATCACAGAGGCTCTCATGCGGTGGAGTCCATCTCTGGGCACAATACTTTTAAAAGAATAAGAATCTCAGAGGCTCAGGTACTTTTGAGTCTGTCTCCGGGCACGGTTCCTTGGTAACTGGTTGCACAATAAAATGGACAGCAAAGACAAGTGCTGTAATACCCCTGATCAACCTGAAAAGGGGGTGAAGGGTAAAAGGTGCAACAAAGGAACAGGCACAACTTGGTGTGGGGTAACAAAAGCAGGCAGGAGGTCCTGGAAACAAACGTGGCCTTGCTGACTTTGTGATTTCAGTGGTCAACACCTACCACTGAGCCGTGGACAAACTGGCAGCTGCAACAACGGACCAACAACATAGGACTCCTGTCCTGGAAGGGTTAACATCAACTTCTTATGAAGAAATAAATCACAGGCCTAGCAGGCTGATCACAGTGGCATATTGTAGCTACTTGGCTCTGCTGGCAGGTACCGTCTGTAGTAGTCCTCTACAGGAGGATGGGCCCACATAACGGTGTCAGGGGGCAGCTGCAAGGTAAAGGGGCCCCTAATAGGTATTGGCCCCATAGGCCTAGGGGTGAACCCTCTGATGGACCGTGCCGGCCCTGGCATGATCACTGCAGGGTGTGACATGCTTGGCACCGCCGCAGCAAGCGGTCCGGTGCTCTGGGTGCAGCAATTCACGGCAATCGCGGGTCCGGTCTGGGGCACTGACGGAGCGGTGACAACAGAAGGCGGTCGGCGGGTGGTGACAGGCACCCTTACCTCATCCTTCCTCGGCGGTGTCTGGATCCTGGCGGTGTAGGTCTTACGCAACTCCCGCAACTTCTCCTCCAGCCGGACGATCTGCTCACCGATACTCTCTGTGTCGGAGTCGCTGTTCTCTGCTGGCGCCGCCGGCGCAGGTACAGTCACCGATGACGCAGACTCGGCCTCTTCAGGTTCTGGACTTGCATCTGGTCTCCGTCCCATCCGGATGTTCTCAAAGGTAGCACTAAGTCCTTTTAACTGTTCCAGCTCAGATATTGTCTTCTCCCGACGAGGCAGCTCGGGGGAAGGATAGGGGCTCACCCATTTCTCCAACACGGTTGGCTGCCAGAAGACGTTCGGCCCGATGAAGGAGCTCCGCTCCTGAAAGGCGTGATGGGCCGGCTCTGGAGAGCGTTCCGGTTCTCGCTCGCAGCCAGAGTAGTCTTCTCCTTCTTCTGCCTCCCAATCCTCAGGTCCTCGCTTCGGACGGGTCACAGCAGTCGCATAGGGGCCTCGCAGGCCCTCGGCAGGGGTGTACTCCACTTCCTCTCCCTCGCGGAGGCTGTGCTGGTACGAAGGGAGGTAGTCTCTTTTGACAGACCTTCGATTGACATAGAGGTCTCTGCCAGTAAGATAGTCCTGAATAAACCCGTAGCCACGGGGTTTGTCAAACGACAGCACCACTCCCTTTCTCCTTTCCAGGCGGGGTTGGGTGTGTGTATGCTTCTCGTGAATGGTCTTGGTCAATTCCTCATACACGATCTTAGTCTTGGTATTTCGCTTGATAGCGGCCTCTCGAATCTCCGCCATCAGGGAAGACCATTTGAACGATGGCTGAAAAAAGTCCCTCCATGAGCCATAGTAGGGCTCGGGTTCTTTCTCCCTGGTGCGGCAGGCGGGTTGCTCCGGTCCCGGAGCGTAGGCCGGTGGAGCCTCCTCTGTCTCTACACCGGTGTCAGTCATCTTTTCAATCCTTGGTACGGACGCTGCAGCAACACTCTGCTCACAATCCAACATGCTCGATCCTTCTGAGGAGAGCGATAGGGTCGCGTCAATTAGAGTAGCCAGCTCCTCCCACTGCACTGGGGAGCCGCCCCCCAGGTATTCCAGTATATGGAAGGCGGTGTCCATGCTGGCAGACATGCAAATGTCCAGATAAGCCGTGGCGCCTGCCCTTGACCTTCTTCCCGCTTTTTCCTCAGAAAGGCGCCAATTTTTCCCGCCTTTTCGGGATGAAGGTGACGCAGCAGTGTCTATTCACTGACGGCAAGCAGGAATGTTTAAAGTCCACAAAACCACACTCCAATGCGGCGATTTTCTTCCTCTGGGTAGCGCAACACTGCACAGCGCTTTTTAGAGGTTTTTGGTACACTTTGGGTATGATTTTTAATCCACAAAGTCCACTTGAATAAAACAGGAAAATGTCACTTTGGTCACAGGGCAACGGTATAAGGCACAAAGTTCACGCTTCTTGCACTAGAAAGCGTGCGTATCCTGTTCGTGACGCCAAAAGAGAAGTGCAGTGTACTCAAGTTGTGTGCAATAGGTGTTTCTGGGTGATGTAGTGCAATATACACTAACCTGGTACAGCTGACTCTCTGCAAGGGCAGGTATAGGTAGAAATAGTTCGTGACGCCAGTGCCAAGTAAACGGTGGCACGCCGTTTGCGGATGCAGGAATAAATTGAGGAAACGTAGTCTTAAAACAGAACTCCAACTTTAGTAGTTTTGCAAGCAGAGACAATATAGGAAATGCAATTCCTAAGCATACAGTCGATTTTGCAATTCGGTCGATGCAGGCAATTCAGTACAGCAGGGTAATTACAGAGTGTTGAACACAGGACTTGCAGCAAAGGAGCTTGCACTCTAACTCTGTCTGATCCTGGAATGTAGCAATTCTTCACCAAGGCCCATTAACCTAAGTCTGGCTTTATATCCTTGATTATGGCTTAAATAAGTACCTCCTCTGTTTCTCTCAGTACCTCTGGCTCCTCTGATCTTTGCCTCAGTCTCTCCTAGCTTCTGAATGGTTCCTCAGGCCCTTAGGCTAAGATGTTCCTGCTTCTGCATATGGGTATTCAGGAGGGAATCTTCTCCTGAACAGCAGGCTTCAGGCCTGGACTTGTCTCAGACATTGTCTAAACTCCAACTGTAGATTACAGACACTAGACTCCGTCTGCTTTGCACTTCCCTGACTGGCCTTATATAAACTAGGGCTCTCTAGCTCCCTCTATGGACTAGAAGTAAGAATGACACCCTTAGCAGGCCTGTAAGTGCAAGTTTCAGTGACAGGGAAATACACACATTACATTACATTTTATAAAACTGGCATACAACAACTCCCCAATATTAAGGAGGGACGACAGCACACCAAGTGACCTTTGGTAGTAACGGGTATTACAACTCCCGTATACTACATACTTACAATGTACTGGAGTTTCGATGGGCGCAAAATTTTCACCCTCACTGGCGAACATATACATGTCTTGGTGGGAGTCTCGTTTTTTGTTTTCCCGTGATAACCCGTGGTCTTCCTCCCTGTAGTGTTATGGCCGTTACATAGATGACCTGTTGTTCATCTGGTCGTCGGATGTGACGGCCATACCACTGTTTGAGAAATATCTCAATGATAATCAAATGAATCTGAGCTTTACGGTTGATTTTCACGTGCACACTATTTCATTTTTGGATCTTACTCTCATGGTGATGTGGAAAAATCTGAGATAACCACTTGTACTTATAGAAAAGAGACAGCTGGCAATACCACTTTATTAGGCCTGTCCTGTCATCCGAAACACGTGGTTAAAAACATCCCTAGGGGTGAATTTATCAGATTAAGGAGGAACTGCTCAGATGATTCCACCTTCCTCATGGAGGCAGATCAGAGGTTACGGCCAGTCTTTAATAGACACAGCTAAAAAAACAGCTCTTGCATTACCCAGGCGAGACCTGGTTTTTCCTAAATATAAAAAATACAAGGAGGCCAGACTGCAATGCCATTCTTTATAACTAACTATAGTCTTGAGTATCTGGATGTCAGAAAGAATCTGACAGTTTTGCGCACAGATGCCGCCTGGAAACCGATTGTGGACAAGGGAATAAAATGTGTCGCCCGCAAGGCGCCAACACTTTCTCAAAAACTCAGTCCGAGTCGGTTTTCAGATGGTACGGTACCACAACAATGTTGGCTTAGGTCCAAAGGGATGTTCAAATGTGGGCACCGCATTTGTACGTGTTGCAGTGTCGTACAAACAGGACGGTATGTGGCCTCTGTTGCAGCCCAGCAGTCATTTAAGATACAACAGTACATTAACTGCAATACCACACATGTGGTGTATTGTGTGTCTTGTTCTACATGTCAATTGCAATATGTGGGATGTACATCCAATGCCCTCAAAGTTCGGATATGCAGACATATCTCAGATATATCTCATGCTTTTGTAAAAAATGTGTCAGCAGTCAGCCAGCATTTTGCCTCCTGCCACCAGGGCAATATTGCTGGCATGAAAGTTCAGGGCATTGAACGAGTTAATTTTCCTAAACGGGGCAGAGACCATAGGAAAGCTCTTCTCAATAGAGAAGCCTATTGGATTTTTAGATTTCAGTCCTGTATGCCTTTGGGCCTTAATCAAAGACAAGATTTAATATTGCATTATTAGATGTATCTTCTTCTCTTGTCCTTTAGGGGCGGTTCTTGCGTGGGAGGAAGAGGGGGGAGAAAATTAAAAGATTTTTTTTTTCCTCTCTCTTCTTCTCATGCAGTTCTGTTCCTGTGTCTCAGTGGTATATGCTGTGGGTGGGGTGAAAGCAGTCTAATTGCCAATCAATAATCCACAGCTGAATCACTGCTTTTACTCTGTATATAAGATTTGTCAGTCTTATTCTCTGTATCATGAGGAAGGATCTGTAATATATGTTGATCCGAAACATGTTGATGAAATGAGCCTGATGTTTGGTTTTTAAGCACGTTTCCTAATAAAACACGCACTGCGAGGTGAAGCTGGAGAATCTACTTTTTTCGCTACTTCTCAGCCTTGGTTCCGGTTCTGTGTCCGTGCTCCTCGGTGGTGTATGGTGAGGGGAGCTCCAACTTGGTGTTTTTATGAATAGAACCACAGTATCTAAAGTGTGTATCTCACACGCCCTGACCCACACTGGGCCGCAATTAAAGATTTGTGCCCAAAATGGCTGTATTTCAAATAACTGAATATAACCCCTGTATATAAAGGGTGTATCTCACACACCCTGGCCCACACTAGCCTGCAATTAAAGATTTGTGCCCAAAATGGCCGTATTTCAATTAACCCCTGTATATAAAGGGCATATGTCACACGCCCTGACCCACACTGGGACGCAATTAAAGATTTGTGCCCAAAATGGCTGTATTTCAAATAACTGAATATAACCCCTGTATATAAAGGGTGTATCTCACAATGACATATGCAGCAAAGGCTGCAAAATAAACTTTTTTGCCCAAAACGGGTGTTTGTTTAATAACTGAATATAACCCTTGTATTTCACACGTGCTGATGCTGCAAGGGCTGTAAAATTTTGTATTTTGCACAAAAAGGGTGTTTTAGAAAACCCAGAAAAGTATGGCTATATATCTAGCTTAAATTGCACACTGACTAAGGCCTCATGCACACGACAGTAGTTGTGTTCTGTGTCCGTTGTTCCGTTTTCCGTGATTTTCTGCGGACCCATTGACTTTCAATGGGTCCGTGGAAAACTCGGCTAATGCACCGTTTGTCATCCGCGTCCGTGATCCGTGTTTCCAGTACGTCAAAAAAATAAGACCTGTCCTATTTTTTTCACGGCCAACGGTTCGCGGACCCATTCAAGTCAATGGGTCCTTGAAAAAACACGGAGGCTCACAAGATTGTCATCCGCGTCCGGAGGCAAACTTGACTTAGATTTTTTTTTCACTTTCCTTCATGTCTGGTGATCCTCCAAAAATCAAGGAAGACACATGGAAACAAATACGGAAACGGATCACGGAACAACGGAACCCCGTTTTGCGGACCGTGAAAAAATACTGTCGTGTGCATGAGGCCTAATCCAGATGTTGTATATTGCCAAAAAAGTGTGTTTTTTTACTAACAGAATATGAAAGCCGTATATATTAAACTTTAATTTCACACTTGCAGATCGGTAAAATAGTGGATTTTGGCAAAAAAAAGTGTGTTTTTAAAAACCCAGAAAATTATGGCTGTATTTCTAGCTTAAATTGCACACTGACTAATCCTGCAAATGCACCAGATGTTGTATATTGCCAAAAAAGGGTGATTTTTGACAACCAGATTATTAGTGCAGTTTTTCAAGATTGGATTTCAATGTCACAAAAGCTCAGATGCAGTGCTGGTGCACTGAGCTTGCATAAAATGGCCACCGCCACCGCCCACCTAACCAACAGACGGATAAAAGTATTTTTTTTTGGTCACTGGGCTCAGGGCACAACAGGACAAAACTAAATGTATGTTGATCGCTGAGTTAGATTCACGTTCTGAACAAAGATTCTCTCCTATTCTCTCCCTGAAATCACCAGCAGCATCACCCTACACTAGTAACAGCAGAGTGACGTGCAGCGCTACGTGACTCCAGATTATATAGAGTGTTATAGATGAAGGTCGGCACTGCACTGGAATGGTTGCGGTGCACGTGTCAGTAGGCAGGCGTCCCAACGTGCAATATAGAGAAGGAAGACCGGCACTCGCGATGGATTGTCACTGCGATTTATTCAGTCACTTATTCATACATAGTGACGCGTTTCAGCACACAATCGTGCTTTCTTCAGACTATATAATACACTCCTACCATTGTGCCTTATATACATTAAAAGGACAACAACGGAACTGACGTCATGTGATGTAAAGCTCCTCCCACATGGAGGCCGATACAGATTACGCAATGTAGATACCATAGACCATAGGAGTCAATGTAGAGCGGTAGAAATTCAAGTCCGCTGAAAATAAAACATGAATCAAAATATAAGTATTATGTAAACATGATTAAGCACTAGATAAAGCAAGAAATATTATAATCTCGATTGAGACCTCTTGGTTCCACCATTTGTAGCCGGTGGATCCAATACGCTTCTCTCTTTAGAAGCAGTTTGTTTCTATCACCACTGCGGCGGGGTAATGGTACACTTTCAATGACTTGGAATCGCAGTTGGGATATTGCGTGTCGTTTCTCATGGAAATGATGTGGTAAAGGAAGCAGTAAATTCTCAGTGCGGATAGTGGATTTATGTTTACTTAATCTGTCTTTTATCCGCATCGAGGTTTCACCTACATAGAGTAGGCCGCAGGGACATTTAAGAATGTATATGACGTGTTTACTATCGCATGTGAACATGCCCTTGATTGGGATCTGTTCACCGGAGTGGGGATGAGTTAAAAAGGCACCTTTGATGACACTTGATGACACTGGAACAGTTATTGCAATTCAGGCATGGGAATGTGCCCTGACGTGGGGTGGTCAGTGTAGTTTGCCTCAGGTTTGGTCTATTGGTGCCTATGTCAGCTCTAATGATTTTGTCGCTGATATTATCCGCTCTTTTAAAGCACATCATTTTGAAATGCCTCTATCTGAGGGTATGATCTCGAAACTATGTGCCAATGCTTGTTAACCGCCTCACGTCCGCCCATAGGATATAAACGTCCTATGGGTGGACGTCTATTTCTGACAGCACGTTTTAAAACGTCCTGTCAGAAATAGCAGCTGCACGCTAATCGTGCAGCTGCTGATCGGGTTGCCCGCTGTCAGTGACAGCAGGGCAACCCAGAGATAAGGCAGGGACAGTGCCCAGGTGTCCCTGCCTTCACGATCTCTGCAGACACAGCGCTCACCGAGCGCTGTGTCTGCAGAGCAGGAAGCGCTGTGCGCTTCCTGTTCCGGCCCGGCGGTCATGTGACCGCCGGGACCGGAGAGTGCAGGGGCTGTGTGAGGTCTCTCAGAGACCTCGATCAGCCCTGCTGTGAGGCTGTACAGCGCAGGATTGCTGCTGTACAGCCTCTATAGGGGTGCATTTCCACTGTAACTGGGGCTACTATGTCAGCCCCAGTTACAGGAGAAATCAACAGTGAAAAAAAAAAAGTGAAGTAAATGTCCCCCAGAGGTCTTGTATGACCTTATGGGGGACGAAAAGTGTAAAATAAAATAAAAATAAAATAAAGTGTTGAAAAAAATAAATAAAAAAAAGGTTCACATGTAAAAAAAAAAAAAATCCCAAGTAAGGAATAAAAAAAAAAAAAAAAAATAGAAAAAAATAGACATATTTAGTATTGCCGCGTCCGTACAAACCAGCTCTATAAAAATATCACATGACCTAACCCCTCGGGTGAACACTGTAAAAAATAAATAAAAAAAACTGTGTCAAAACAAGCAATTTTTGTCACCTTGCATCACAAAAGGTGCAACACCAAGTGATCAAAAACGCGTATGTCCCACAAAATGGTACCAATAAAACCGTCACCTCATCCCGCAAAAAATGAGCCCCTACATAAGAAAATCTCTCAAAAAATAAAAAAACTATAGCTCTTAGAACATGGAGACACTAAAACATAATTTTTTTGGTTTCAAAAATGCTATTATTGTGTTAAAGTGAAACAAATAAAAAAAAGTATACATATTAGGTATTGCCGCGTCCGTAAAAACCAGCTCTATAAAAATATCACATGACCTAACCCCTCGGGTGAACACCGTAAAAAAAAAATAAAAAAAACTGTGTCAAAACAAGCAATTTTTGTCACCTTGCATCACAAAAGGTGCAACACCAAGTGATCAAAAACGCGTATGTCCCACAAAATAGTACCAATAAAACCGTCACCTCATCCCGCAAAAAATGAGCCCCTACATAAGAAAATCTCTCAAAAAATAAAAAAACTATAGCTCTCAGAACATGGACACATTAAAACATAATTTTTTGGTTTCAAAAATGCTATTATTGTGTAAAACTTTAATAAATGAGAAAAAGTATACATATTAGGTATCGCCACGTCCGTAACAATCTGCTCTATAAAAATGTCACTTGACTGAACCCCTCAGGTGAACGCTGTAAAAATAAATAAATAGAAACTGTGCTAAAACAACCAATTTTTTGGTCACCTTGCCCAATAAAGTGTTATAATGAATGATCAAAAAATCATATGTACCCAAAAATAGTACTAATAAAACTGGCACCTTATCCCCTAGTTTCCAAAATGGGGTCACTTCTTGGGAGTTTCTACTGTAAGGGTGCATCAGGGGGCTTCAAATGGGACATGGCATCTAAAAACCATGTGGAGTTCCTTTCCTTCTGCGCCCTGCCGTGTGCCCATACAGCAGTTTACGACCACATGTGGGGTGTTTCTGTAAACCGCAGAATCTGGGTAATAAATATTGAGTTTTGTTTGGCTGTTAACCATCGATGTGTTAAAGAAAAAAATTGATTAAAATGGAAAATCTGCCAAAAAAGTGAAATTTAAAAATTTGATCTCCATTTTCCTTTAATTTTTGTGGAACGCCTAAAGGGTTAACAAAGTTTGTAAAATCGGTTTTGAATACCTTGAGGGGTGTAGTTTCTACAATGGGGTCATTTATGGGGGTATCCACTATGTAGGCCCCACAAAGTGACTTCAGACCTGAACTGGTCCTTATAAAGTGGGTTTTGGCAATTTTCTTACAAATTTGAAGAATTGCTTCTAAACTTCTAAGCCTTCTAACGTCCTAAAAAAATAAAATGACATTTCCAAAATGATGCCAACATAAAGTAGACATATGGGAAATGTTAAATAATAACTATTTTATGAGGTATCACTTTCTGTTTTGAAAGCAGAGAAATTGAAATTTAGAAAATTGCGAATTTTTCAAATTTTTGGGTAAATTTGGTATTTTTTCATAAATAAAGGTGAAATATTTTGACTCAAATTTATGACTATCATGAAGTACAATGTGTCACGAGAAAACAATCTCTGAATGACTTGGATAAATAAAGGTGTTCCAAAGTTATTACCACATAAAGTGAGATATGTCAGTTTTGCAAAATTTGGCCTGGTCAGGAAGGGGGCAAAGGGCCCAGATGGGAAGTGGTTAATGATACCCCTGATTTTTTGTGTCCATGGGTGATATTTCACCACAAATGGAATACGTGGCGATTTATTGGTTTTCTGTCCCTGTGGTTTATCAAGTTTTTTTCCTTTGAGTTTCTAATAGGTGTTTGGGATAACCTCTATTGAGAAATTTACTTGTCATTTCTTTCATCCTTGTTTGACAGGTATCAGGGTCAGTTACGATCCTTTTTACCCGTTGGTATTGTGAGTAGGGAATGGCTTTCTTGGTTGCTGGCGGATGACTGCTTGTGAAGGTAAGTAGACTGTTACGGTCAGTTTCTTTAGTGAATAGATCAGTGCATACCGTGCCATCATCGTTACGTATCACCCATGTGTCAAGGAAGGCTATTTTGTGATGGTCAAAGTGCATGGTGAACTGTAGTTCACTCCAGATGGAGTTAAGGTAAAGGTTGAATTCCGCGAGGGATCGAATGTCGCCTCGTCATACGCAAAACACGCCATCGATAAATCGACGCCAAAATGTACAGTGTTTCAAGTATAATGGATTGGAATAGACAAATTCACTCTCAAATGATGACATGTAACTATTTGCGTACGGCTGTGCGACGTTCGATCCCATCGCGGTCCCTCGGCACTGTTGAAAAAACGTATCTTGAAATAGAAAATAGTTTTTTTCTAATACAAACTTTAAAAGTGTCAGAAAAAACTCCTTTTGGGGTGTCGTGTGATGGCTAGTATTCAACAGTCTAGACGCTGCTTCCAGGCCTTTTTCATGGGTAATGGAGGTGTAGAGGCTGCATACGTCAATTGTGACGAGTATGCAGTCTCCATCCATTTTAAGGGGCCGGACCTCACTCAAAAAATGCCCTGTATCACGTAAGTAGGAGGGTGATTGTACAGTCAAAGGTGTGAGGACTTTCTCCAGAAAAATAGCTGGGGGGGAGAGGATCGAATCAGAGGAGGCCACTATAGGGCGTCCAGGTGGTCTTATCATAGATTTGTGAATTTTTGGAAGGGTGTAAAATGATGCCATCCTCTCTGGCCTCCATCACTATTTTCTGCAATGTGTCTTTAATTTAGTATACTGGATCTGACTGTAGGATTTTGTATGTATCAGTGTCATTTAATTGACCTAAAATCTCTGTTATGTAGTACTCCTTGTCGAGAATCACCAGGGCCCCCCCCTTATCTGCTGGCTTGAATATGAGAGATTTGTCCTCAAGTAAATGGTTCAGTGCGTGTTTCTCTTCTGAAGGACAATCCCTTCTTCAGTAAATTAAATTGTGCAGGGATTGTCCTTCAGCCCCACGGGGACGCTGGACACCTTCTCTCTGGACATAGATCTTCAGCGGTTTTTCCGCAATGTACGCCTTAAAGCGCATTTTTGCAAGAATGATAATGATACTGATGATGACTGTGTTGATCTTGAGGAACATTCTGATCAATTAACATTGAGACAGTTTGCATTAAGAATAAAAATTCATTTTACACCACCTAAAATATACCACCCAATTGAAACTTTTGCCAATCTAGTTCAGCGTGATGTCAATTCCTTACTGCAACATTGTAGACAAGGGAATCTACATATAAGACATAATCTAACCTCAGAAGAGAAACACACACTGAACCATTTACTTGAGGACAAATCTCTCATATTCACGCCAGCAGATAAAGGGGGGGGCCTGGTGATTCTCGACAAGGAGTACTACATAACAGAGATTTTAGGTCAATTAAATGACACTGATACATACAAAATCCTACAGTCAGATCCAGTATACTCAATTAAAGACACATTGCAGAAAATAGTGATGGAGGCCAGAGAGGATGGCATCATTGATAATAAATTAAGTGAATTTTTAATAAATCAGCATCCAATTACGCCAGTGTTTTACACCCTTCCAAAAATTCACAAATCTATGATAAGACCACCTGGACGCCCTATAGTGGCCTCCTCTGATTCGATCCTCTCCCCCCCAGCTATTTTTCTGGAGAAAGTCCTCACACCTTTGACTGTACAATCACCCTCCTACATACGTGATACAGGGCATTTTTTGAGTGAGGTCCGCCCCCTTAAAATGGATGGAGACTGCATACTCGTCACAATTGACGTATGCAGCCTCTACACCTCCATTACCCATGAAAAAGGCCTGGAAGCAGCGTCTAGACTGTTGAATACTAGCCGTCACACGACACCCCAAAAGGAGTTTTTTCTGACACTTTTAAAGTTTGTATTAGAAAATTAACTATTTTCTATTTCAAGATACGTTTTTTCAACAGTGCCGCGGGACCGCGATGGGATCAAACGTCGCACCGCCGTACGCAAATAGTTACATGTCATCATTTGAGAGTGAATTTGTCTATTCCAATCCATTATAATTGAAACACTGTACATTTTGGCGTCGATTTATCGATGGCGTGATTTGCGTATGGCGAGGCGACGTTCGATCCCTCGCGGTATTCAACCTTTACCTTAACTCCATCTGGAGTGAACTACAGTTCACCATGCACTTTGACCATCCAAAAATAGCCTTCCTTGACACATGGGTGATACGTAACGATGATGGCACGGTATGCACTGATCTATTCACTAAAGAAACTGACCGTAACAGTCTACTTACCTTCACAAGCAGTCATCCGCCAGCAACCAAGAAAGCCATTCCCTACTCACAATACCAACGGGTAAAAAGGATCGTAACTGACCCTGATACCTGTCAAACAAGGATGAAAGAAATGACAAGTAAATTTCTCAATAGAGGTTATCCCAAACACCTATTAGAAACTCAAAGGAAAAAACTTGATAAACCACAGGGACAGAAAACCAATAAATCGCCACGTATTCCATTAGTGGTGAAATATCACCCATGGACACAAAAAAATCAGGGGTATCATTAACAAGCATTGGCACATAGTTTCGAGATCATACCCTCAGATAGAGGCATTTCAAAATCCACCAATGATGTGCTTTAAAAGAGCGGATAATATCCGCGACAAAATCATTAGAGCTGACATAGGCACCAATAGACCAAACCTGAGGCAAACTACACTGACCACCCCACGTCAGGGCACATTCCCATGCCTGAATTGCAATAACTGTTCCAGTATCATCAAAGGTGCCTTTTTAACTCATCCCCCCTCCGGTGAACAGATCCCAATCAAGGGCATGTTCACATGCGATAGTAAACACGTCATATACATTCTTAAATGTTCTCGCGGCCTACTCTATGTAGGTGAAACCTCGATGCGGATAAAAGACAGATTAAGTAAACATAAATCCACTATCTGCACTGAGAATTTACTGCTTCCTTTACCACATCATTTCCATGAGAAACGACACACAATATCCCAACTGCGATTCCAAGTCATTGAAAGTGTGCCATTACCCCGCCGCGGTGGTGATAGAAACAAACTGCTTCTAAAGAGAGAAGCGTATTGGATCCACCGGCTACAAACGGTGGAACCAAGAGGTCTCAATCGAGATTATAATATTTCTGGCTTTATCTAGTGCTTGATCATGTTTACATAATACTTATATTTTGATTCATGTTTTATTTTCAGCGGACTTGAATTTCTACCGCTCCACATTGACTCCTATGGTCTATAGTATCTACATTGCAGAATCTGTATCGGCCTCCATGTGGGAGGAGCTTTTCATCACATGACGTCAGTTCCGTTGTTGTCCTTTTAATGTATATAAGGCACAATGGTAGGAGTGTATTATATAGTCTGAAGAAAGCACGATTGTGTGCTGAAACGCGTCACTATGTATGAATAAGTGACTGAATAAATCGCAG
The DNA here is from genome assembly GCF_905171765.1 of Bufo bufo. NCBI lineage: Eukaryota > Metazoa > Chordata > Amphibia > Anura > Bufonidae > Bufo > Bufo bufo. Next base: position 414,139,646 of record NC_053392.1, read on the forward strand.
TGACAATCCATCACGAGTGCCGGTCTGCCTTCTCTATATTCCAGATTATATAGAGGCTGGGTTACATTCTGCACTGGCCAATCACAGCCATGCCATTAGTAGGCATGGCTGTGATAGCTTCTAAGGTCAGACAGTTAAAGAGGACCTTTCACCGATTATTACACTGTGAACTTAATATACAGACATGTAGAGCGGCGCCCGGGGATCTCACTGCACTTACTATTATCCCCGTGCGCCGCTCTGTTCTCCTGCTATGCCCTCCGGTATCTCCGCTCACTAAGTTATAGTAGGCAGAGATTTCAGTCCCTAAGTTATGGTAGGCGGAGTCTGCCCTTGTTCTGCTCTAGCGCTGGCCAATTGCAGCGCAGAGCTCACAGCCTGGGAGGTTATTTTCTCCCAGGCTGTGAGCTCTGCAATGCGATTGGCCAACGCTTCAGAAGAACAAGGGCAGACTCCGCCTACCATAATTTAGTGAACGGAGGTACCGGAGGACATAGCAGGAGAACAGAACGGCGCCCGGGGATAATAGTAAGTGCAGTGAGATCCCCGGGCGACGCTCTACATGTCTGTATACTTAGTTCATAGTGTAATAATCGGTGAAAGGTCCTCTTTAAACGCTTGTTGATTGGCTGCTCTGAAGCCTTTCAAAAAGCGCCAAGAAAGCGCCGACCACCGAACCCGAACTTTTACTGAAATGTTCGGCTCCGGGGTCCAAAAATCCTAAAGTTCGGTACGAACCCGAACTTTACAGTTCGGGTTCGCTCAACCCTAGTCAGAAGTCATTGCAGACACCCTTCTATAGGAAAAGTACAATATGGAAAAAATATACTAGTTTTCACTTATATTTTTTCTCTGGCCCTGACACACAAAAGGTATTGCACAGATGTCACAAGTAGAGATGGCCTTGCAGTTCGCCTGGCAGTCGTTTCATGGTGAACTTTGCTTGTTTGCTGTTCGCAGAACATATGGTGATATTCACGCCCGCCATATTATTTTACATTGTGAAGAACTTTTACCCATGACACATCCATCAGGTGGTACAGGACAGCCAATTTAGACATTTCAGCATATGGACTACCTTATAAATAAACCTGATCTGGCCGCCATTTTACATTCAGTCTTTTGCGAGTGTAGGCAGAGGTTGCTGTGTGAAGGAACAAAACAGGCTGTTAGGGACACAAATCGCTAGCTAATCGGGCCACAAAAGTATTTTTAAGGACTGGTATAGGTGTTCTATCGATATGTGTGACATACTGAGGGGTGTAATATACTTATAATATACTTTGTAACATAGAAAGTATATTATAGTGCAATTGTATTGTGCAGCAGTTGTGTGCGGTTCTGCAGCGATACTGCAGCCACACAGAGTGCCAAACGTAATTAACCAAATGAGCTCCTATGCTCTAAGTGTCGGCGCAGCAATGGAAAGGGCAGGACGTCACTGATGATGCTCTAAACATGCGACGAGGATGACGACGGAGCGCCAGTGATGATTAATGGGTTAGATGGTGCAGATTGGCGATTCCCCACTCCTGAGGGGGTGTGGTTTCAGACGTAGCCAGTTCACAGGCACCTAGTCACACATCTCACAGGATGCAATGCTTGTCAATCACAATACCAGGTATTTAAACTTCCGGTTTGATAGGGTACTCATTGCTGCCCATTTCCCCTGAAGAAGCCAGTTATCTGGTGAAACATGTCAGGGGGCAGACTTAGTTTTTAACTCAGTGATTCACTCCACAGTTAGTCAGCTAGTAGTAGTCCGGCCGGCCTACTTATCAATGCTAGATTAGTTTAGCAGTTAGACACGGCATCAAAATCCATGAATGTTCCGCTTGTAGTGTCCACTAAAAAAGGGATAATAGATATGACAGCACATGGTATGATTTATGTGCTGTATTCCTACGGGATAGCTGCTCGTTGCTCCCACTACTTAGTTCAGTTGATAGTGGCACTGCAAGCGGCATGAAGGCAGCAAACTGCCTGTAAAGTGATAGGGGTGAGAGAGAGTGCATGTACTCTCCCTCTTGATCAACTGATTAATATTTTCCACTACGCAGTGGAGTGGATACTGTATTTTTAACTTCTTTTCTCTTTTTTTGGTTCATTGAATAAAATTTTAATAAAGGTACTAAGCACACATTTTTAATATAAACAAAATAAAAGTGAAGTATTAAGTTTTACCTGGGGCAAGATAGGTTCAACGCCTGTATAGGCATCTGTAAATAAAGTATTTGATAAACCTTACCCAGGGCATGTCCCAACTGTAAATAGGAGATTTATATAGGCTTAACAGCCTTTGTTTGGGGGACCCACTTCACAAACCAATCTCTCTCCCTCATATCACTCAATCCTGTGGGCGTCTAGTGCCATATGGCAGGTTTCCTTTCTAATGTCCCGTCCTCGAACTTTAATATCACAGAGGCAGCACAAGTGTTCTCTACTGGGTGTCTCCCTATTAACACTACAGACATACAAGTAGCGTTCAGGGAAATACATAAAACTTATAAGCAGTATGTGAGAGCCCAGTGGGAAGTTGCAAGTCTAGATACATATCAGTAACAGGGTCTGGTGTTTAGGGGCATGCGAATCAACATAGTCCCACATTCGCACCAAGACGATGCCACCTTTATTAAGGGCTGGCAACAACTACTAACTGAGAACTCGTTGCGGATGCAACAATACCTGCTGGAGTATGAGAAACTGGCTTTGACCAGAACGGCTAAACAATTGGAGCAAGAAATATCTCAGATCCAAAATCTTAGGTCTAATGTAGAATTTGCAGCACAGGAATCGCGTCTGCAGAAACATATTGAATCCTTTCAAACTGAAATAAAAGAAAGAAAACACAATAAATACATCAGGGACAAAAGGGATTTCGATACGGGTCAGGTCTATTTCTACAAGCCTGGTACTGTTAACAGCCAAGCCAGAAGAAATAATACTAACAAGCATTACACCTCGCAGTCTGATTTCTCAGAGTCAGACTGGTCAGGGTCAGAGAACCGACCTAGTAAGAGTTCTGTGGGGACTAAACGCAAGTACAGAGCGAGAGGAGCACCCAACCAAAGGAAGGCACCTGCCCCACAGTCAGGCACAGTGACACAAGTGGGCCAACCATGGCAGGCCCCCCAGGGATTATTCCCAGCACAAAATGGGGTTTTGACAGTGCCGTCCTCTGCTCCAATAGTCAATTCCCAACAGTACACATCTTCTTCTGGAGGTCAATTGTTACCATCTGTACCATCTGGGGCCTTTTGTGGACCATCTATGGCAGCGTCCCCTGCAGTGGCACCTATGGCACTCCCTTCTTTTTTAGGCCAGGGCCCAGCCCTGAGAGACAGGGAGAAGTGGGCATACAATGTGAGGACATAGATGATCCATTGAGAGTTATCAATCTTTCCAGCTTCCAGCTGGAATTCAGGCACCTTAAGATACTTAGTAAAGGTTTATCCTTCATGCCTACTCCAGCCTTTAAATGTTTTGACTGGGTTAAGGACATTAATTTGTTCGCAAGAAAACTTGTCCTTCATAAATCTTTTAATCAACAATTCAGGGACTTCCAGCGAACGCAGGCCAAGGAAAAAGAAGCTTTGGCCATTTTAGAATCATTGGACACTTACAACGATGATGCCCATGTCAACTAGGCACCCCTGTCATCATTAAAACCACAATCTAAGTACCCGCCTCCATTCTCTCAATATGGCAATATAGATACCTTTGTCCAACTAGTAACAAGGGATCTTAAAACCCTTAATACCAAAATACCCACCACACAGGTCAATCTCGAGGTGGAAGAACTACAGGCGTTAGAAGAACTTAGCAAGAATGATGACTTGGTAATAAAACCCTCGGATAAGGGTGGAAACGTTGTCCTTATGGACAAACTGGATTATAAAAAGATGGTTGAAGACCTGGTCAAGCAAACAGACACTTATCAAAAACTGGACTATAATCCAACAGACAAGTTTTTAGGTGACCTGAAATTGATATTCTCTGCAGCAAAGGAAGAAAAACTCATCTCTAAGGAGGAATTCAAATACCTCTTTAAGATGCATCCAACAACTGCCACTATCTATGCCATTCCAAAGGTGCACAAGCAGAGGCGGCCGGTGCCAGGCAGACCGATAATATCTGGCAACAACAGTATGACTGAAAATATCAGTCAATATGTAGATGAGTTTTTAGCACCATTTGTACCTAGTTTACCCTCATACATTAGGGATACCAAGGATGTGGTCATCAGGCTCCAGGATATACAGGTCACATCACAAACTAAGTTAGCAAGTCTCGATGTTGAGGCTTTGTACACCAATATTAGGCATGATTTAGGGATTAAGGCAGTATCTACTTTTGTTTCCACCAAGAGCACCCAATTCAGTGCACATAATGAGTTTGTTTTAACTCTCATTAAATTTTTACTCACGCACAATTATTTTCTTTTTGATGGGCACTACTACCTACAAGCGGTTGGTACCGCAATGGGTAGTAAGTGTGCACCAAATTATGCAAATTTGTTTTTAGGGTGGTGGGAGGGCACTATTGTTTTTACACATGACTATTCTGAATATACCCAGCACATACTTTTCTGGGGCAGGTACATTGATGATGTGCTAATACTCTGGGAAGGTACCACTGATAAGTTTCACCAATTTTTTCACAGCCTCAACACTAACTCTATCGGGATGACATTCACCTCTGAGATCCATGATAACACCATCACGTTTCTGGATCTCAGACTTTTCCTGGACCTTGATGGCCACATCCAATCCGAGATCCATCGGAAACCCACAGCGACGAACAACTTACTGCAGTGGAGCAGTTATCATCCTAGACCACTCAGAAAGGGGAAACCTGTGGGATAGTATATCAGAGCCCGAAGGAACTGCTCAGACGATGCCAGTTTTATTAAAGAGTGTAATACCCTGTATGACCGTTTTCGTGCAAGGGGATATCCCAAAAAGGTCTTGCACGAGGCATTTGCCAGGGCAACTAACATCAACCGGACAGAATTGCTAAATGCAGCACCCAAAGCACCCGGTGCACAAGTTGTCAGATGCATTGGCACCTTTGATGCCCAAAATAATCAGGTGTTCCGGATTTTAAAGAAACACTGGCATGTCCTGTGGGCGGACAACGATCTAAGGAGTGTTATCACACAGAATCCCACTGTTACCTACCGTCATGGTAGGAATCTAAAGGACGCATTGGTCCACAGTTTCTATCGTCTTGTACCGCCAAAAAGCACCTGGCTAACTTTTAAAATAGTGGGCACTTACCCGTGTGGGGACTGTGTGTTCTGTCCTCTTGTGAGAAGATGTCGATCATTCATCAATCCTGTAGATGAAAAAGAATACCACATTAGACAATACGTAAATTGTAAGACCAAAGGCATAGTATATGCCATCCAATGCTCATGCCCCAAGATTTATGTCGGTAAGACGTCTCAAGAGTTTAGGAGAAGGATCTGCCAACACATCAGTAGCATTAATACCAAGGCAGACACGTCAATCTCCAGACATGTTAGGGCCTTTCATGATGGAGATCACAAAGTGTTCAAATTTTGCGGCATTTGTATAAAAAACCTAGGCGCCAGAAAGGGTGACCTTGACGCCATTCTTCTGAAAGAAGAAACAAGATGGATCTACCGACTAGACAGTCTTAGTCCTAAGGGGCTCAATGAGGGATTTGCATTTACTGCCTTCCTATGAAAATGAGGGAGAGTTCTTGTGTGGCAATAACCACTTATTTCCAGTTATTTCTATTTTACGATGTCTCTATTTTTCAAGTGTCAGTTGACACCATCTATATAGAGCCAAAATTTTGAGTACCCAAAACACTGGTTTTGATTACCAATCATGTTTCTCTTTGCAAACAGAGATTTGTCTGTATTACCAATAATGACTAGAATGCACCCAATCAACAACAACAAGCATGTACTATCATATCTGAAAATAATGTCATGTTTGTAAGTGTGACCCGTGCCTCAGTATGGATTAATTCTTGTGGCAGAATGCCTCTGCATCATCACCCTGTGTAACCCCTCCTTTAAGTGTGTAGTTGAGGCACTGCAGTTGATAGCATGTTAGAACCGCAAATGCTCATATTATATAACATCTAAGCAGTGCTGTAATATGGCTTAACCCCTATGGTGGATTGTTTTTACACCATCACCCCATCCAGATCCCTGCCAACTAGTAGTTGAAGCACTATGGTTTAAATTGTGTTATAATTTTATAATTATAGCTGCTCATATGAGACCACATGTAAGCAGCAAGTGACACCTGGGCATCATAGATGTGTATGTGACTTATAAAGTATAACACATATCCATTTTGGTCACTGTAGGGTTAAGAGTAATCTTGTGCACATTTATTTCATCCATAAGTATATTACCAGGATCATATTTAGTAGCACATTCACTCAGTTGCACATTAATAGCCTCACATATCACAGCACCTCCATAGTGCATAGACGACATGCTCTGTCTGTGTTCAGCTCTAAGTGTTCGCACAGCTGCGGATCGCATAGTATTTTTCCCGTTCGGAATCAGTCTGTGCGCATGCGCAGTTTAACCAAATGAGCTCCTATGCTCTAAGTGTCGGCGCAGCAATGGAAAGGGCAGGACGTCACTGATGACGGAATGGGTTAGTGTCACTACCGCTATCCCAGCAGCAGTCGTGTCGCACCAGACGGAAAGGAAGGGGGACCCTTATCTACGGATGGGAAATAGAATGGCCACCCCTGACTAACCCTAAGCTGGCACCTGTCTGCCCTGATACGCTAGACGGGGTGTGAACCCGTGCGGCGAGCAGGATGCCTAAACCCTCAGTCGCCCTAACAAGACTGGACTGGGGAAAGGCCGATGGGAGCGCTAGTCGCCATCACTCACGTCTAGGAAAACAACAGGGGAAGACAGCAACAAACAAACAACAGCAGAGATAGACTTATCCAGTCACGAGCAGAGAAGGCGATCCCAAACACGACAGTCCACGCCGGACAAGAGCTCCACAGCAACACCATCAAACGATCTTCTTCCAAGGTCAGAGTAGCACTGGAAGTAAGGACTATATCTGGCAATGACTGCAAGTGAAACTGAAACTAATATAGTAGCTGGGAGTGGCAGACAGGACTCACCTGAGAAGGATGCCTACAAACTCCCAGTCAGGACAAAAACTCAAGCAAAACCCAGATGACATACCCTGAACCACGGAGCAAACTCACAAGCTATCGCGAGTAGCAAGTCGCTGCGACCTTCTCCTCCCAGACCTGTCTGGATCAGTCACAGTCGTGACAGTTAGATGGTGCAGATTGGCGATTCCCCACTCCTGAGGGGGTGTGGTTTCAGACGTAGCCAGTTGACAGGCACCTAGCCACACATCTCACAGGATGCAATGCTTGTCAATCACAATACCAGGTATTTAAACTTCCGGTTTGATAGGGTACACATTGCTGCCCATTTACCCTGAAGAAGCCAGTTATCTGGTGAAACATGTCAGGGGGTAGACTTAGTTTTTAACTCAGTGATTCACTCCACAGTTAGTCAGCTAGTAGTAGTTCGGCCGGCCTACTTATCAATGCTGGATTAGTTTAGCAGTTTAGACACGGCATCAAAATCCGTGAATGTTCCGCCTGTAGTGTCCACTGAAATAGATAATAGATATGACAGCACATGGTATGATTTATGTGCTGTATTCCTAGAGGGATAGCTGCTCATTGCTCCCACTACTTAGTTCAGTTGATAGTGGCACTGCAAGCGGCATGAAGGCAGCAAACTGCCTGTAAAGTGATAGGGGTGAGAGATAGTGCACGTACTCTCCCTCTTGATCAACTGATTAATATTTTCCACTACGCAGTGGAGTGGATACTGTATTTTTAACTTCTTTTCTCTTTTTTTGGTTCATTGAATAAAATTAAAATAAAGGTACTAAGCACTTGTTTTTAATATAAGCAAAATAAAAGTGAAGTATTAAGTTTTACCTGGGGCAAGATAGGTTCAACGCATGTGGCATCTGTAAAAAACATAATTGGAACAAATAATTTATTTTTCTTTTTAATATCTTTTTATTGATTTTAAAGAGTGAAAAAGGGGGGGGGGGGTTACAAACAGTCTTGCATTTGAGCTTACAAAGCCACATTTCAAATTACACACTTAGATGGTAATAGGACAAGTTGGTGAACAACAAATATAATATCAGACCTTATTTATCAGGAAAGAATCCAAGGAACTTTTACGCCCATAGAAGTGGATGAACAGGGTATTCAGTCCATTGACTCATATAAGTAACAGTGATGTTAAGAGCAAAGGATCAGTATCCTAAAGGTAACTGATTACAAATTTATCAAATTGGAAAGAATTCACCACATCCCACTGTCCCCACTGTCATCTGTTTCCCATAGATATCTGAGGCAACTACAGCATGGGCTGAAACTAATCTATTAGGGAGGGATGTCCGTGAGGGCAGCTGGAATAGTTGCCCCGTTTCCATATGGTTATAGTGGCTAGGATCTAATGATTAGGCAATCAATACCAAGACATAAAGAACAAAACCTAACAAATGGAAGAGGGAGGGGGGAAGGGGGAGGGAAAGGAAGGAAGGTGGAGTACCTAATTGATAGTAAGATATGTGAGTGTCAGGTGTGGAGGAAGAGAAAGTGAAACTGAACTTGGTCAATATAGTTAAGGAGAAATATTTGCTTATATAGTAAAAATGTTTGTGAAGAAAAGGAATTATGAGCACTGAACAGTGTAGTATAGATTAAGGTATTGTGGATCTCCAATTGTGCCAAGAGGACCAGATTATTTTGTATTTGTGGTGTGACCTCATTTCCCAGTGAGATAATTCTTCTAATCTGGAGATTGATGCAACTTTGTGAATCCAAAGTGTCTCTGGTAGAGGACCTTGTGTTTTCCAATTTGTTGCTATGATAAGTCTGGCTGCTGCGATAAGGGGTCTTAAAAGCTTTTTTTCAGATACTGAAAGTGGGTTTGGCATAATATTTAAAAGAGCGATCTTGGGACAGCTGGCAATCTTTTTTGAATCTTTTTTGTCCAGGATGCAGTTAATATGATTGAAAACCTGGTTCCAGAATGATTGTGCTAGTGAGCAGGACCACCATATATGCAGAAAGGTGCCCCTCTCTTTGAGGCATCTCCAGCACGTATCAGAAGTGGTGCTGTACATATGACTTAATCTGACAGGTGTGAGATACCATCTGGATATCACCTTGTATGCATTTTCTTGTATGTTAGTACATCTTGAGGAAAGTTTGGGTGAGAGTAATATTTCTTTGATGTCTTCATTTGTAAATGAGGTATTTAAATCTCTCTCCCATTCTTTCAAAAAGTAGAGGGATTTTGGTGTGTCACTTAGGAGTAAATTCTTGCTTATTGTATGTATGAGTTTCTTTGGAGTCTGTGTTTGAGAAATTAATTTTTCAAACCAAGAAGATTCTCTGGTCTGATGGTCTTGTGATTGAGCTATTTTTATAGACTTTGATATGATGTTGTGCTGAAGGTAGCTCAATTTAGGAGTGTCAAAAAGTTCTCTCATAGCTTGTAGACTTAATATAGCTCCGTCTGGGTCTAATAGGTCAGAAGGCGCTATATTACTGTTGCGTATTTGTGCTGGTAGAGTTGTATAACCTTCACCAATTGTGATGAGAAAATCATTGAGCTTACTTAAGTGAGAAGGAAATTTTGAGCATGTGTCTCTTATATGTTTTGTTTTCCAGACTGCTAGTGTTGCTTGGACCAGTATATTATCCTTATTTATAGGGGGGATTTTGTGTGGATCTGTGAGCACTAGCCCTTTTAAAGGGTACTTTGTTAGTTCTTTTTATAGTGAAATCCAGGTTTTATGTTTAGGATGTCTCATCCAATCTATAATTCTGCTTAGGTGTACAGCATTAAAATACTTTTCCAAAGAAGGTACACCAATCCCACCCTTGGTCATGGGTAATTTTAGAATATCATGCGAAATCCTAAGTCTTATGTTACCCCATACGTAGTTTGAGCAAATTTTCTTAAAGAAGGTCAGGAAGTGTTTCGGGAGTTTGATTGGGAGAACCTGTATAAGATATGTGAGTTTGGGTAGAACTAAGGTGTTGAACATATTTTTCCGTCCTAACCAGGAGATAAATGTAGGTTTCCAAGAACTCAATATATTTGGTATGGAGTTAATGAGTGGGGTGAAGTTTAAGGCGAATAGTCTATTAAGGTCAGGAGGAATATTAACACCAAGGAATTTCAGAGAGTTATTGGTCCATTGAAAGGGAGAGTCTTTTTCTAGAGATTTGAGAGCGTTATGTGAATACTGTATGCCCATCGCTTGTGACTTAGCGATATTAATTTTGAAGTTGGATATTTCACCAAAACTGTCTAAAAGCTCAATTATAAGAGGGAAAGCTTGTTTAGGATTTGAAATAACTAACAGTAGGCCGTCTGCATATGCGGCTTAGAAACATAGAAACATAGAATGTGTCGGAAGATAAGAACCATTTGGCCCATCTAGTCTGCCCAATATACTGAATACTATGGATAGCCCCCGGCCCTATCTTATATGAAGGATGGCCTTATGCCTATCCCATGCATGCTTAAACCCCTTCACTGTATTTGCAGCTACCACTTCTGCAGGAAGGCTATTCCATGCATCCACTACTCTCTCAGTAAAGTAATACTTCCTTATATTACTTTTAAACCTTTGCCCCTCTAATTTAAAACTGTGTCCTCTTGTGGTAGTTTTTCTTCTTTTAAATATGCTCTCTTCCTTTACCGAGTTGATTCCCTTTATGTATTTAAAAGTTTCTATCATATCCCCTCTGTCTCTTCTTTCTTCCAAGCTATACATATTAAGGTCCTTTAACCTTTCCTGGTAAGTTTTATCCTGCAATCCATGTACTAGTTTAGTAGCTCTTCTCTGAACTCTCTCTAGAGTATCTATATCCTTCTGGAGATATGGCCTCCAGTACTGCGCACAATACTCCAAGTGAGGTCTCACCAGTGTTCTGTACAGCGGCATAAGCACTTCACTCTTTCTACTGCTTATACCTCTCCCTATACATCCAAGCATTCTGCTGGCATTTCGTGCTGCTCTATTACATTGTCTTCCCACCTTTAAGTCTTCTGAAATAATTACTCCTAAATCCCTTTCCTCAGATACTGAGGTCAGGACTGTGTCAAATATTCTATATTCTGCCCTTGGGTTTTTACGCCCCAGGTGCATTATCTTGCACTTATCCACATTAAATTTCAGTTTCCAGAGTTCTGACCATTCTTCTAGTTTTCCTAAATCCTTTTCCATTTGCCGTTTCCCTCCAGGAACATCAACCCTGTTACATATCTTTGTGTCATCAGCAAAAAGACAAACCTTACCAGCGAGGCCTTTTGCAATATCACTTATGAAGATATTAAACAAAATCGGTCCCAGTACAGATCCCTGTGGAACCCCACTGGTAACATTACCTTGTTTTGAATGTTCTCCATTGACTACAACTCTCTGTTGTCTGTCACTCAGCCACTGCCTAATCCACTCAACAATATGGGAGTCCATGCTCAATGACTGCAGTTTATTGATAAGTCTTCTATGTGGGACAGTGTCAAAAGCCTTACTAAAATCTAGATATGCGATGTCTACTGCACCTCCACCGTCTATTATTTTATTCACCCAGTCAAAAAAATCTATAAGATTTGTTTGACATGATCTCCCTGAAGTAAACCCATGTTGTGTTTCATCTTGCAATCCATGGGATTTTAGATGTTCCACAATCCTATCCTTTAATAGGGTTTCCATTAATTTGCCTACTATTGATGTCAGACTCACTGGTCTATAGTTGCTCGATTCCTCCCTACTACCTTTCTTGTGAATGGGCACGACATTTGCCAATTTCCAATCTTCCGGGACGACTCCTGTTACTAATGATTGGTTAAATAAATCTGTTAACGGTTTTGCCAGCTCACCACTAAGCTCTTTTAATAATTTTGGGTGTATCTCATCAGGCCCCTGTGACTTATCTGTCTTCACCTTAGACAGCAAACTTAGAACATCTTCCTCTGTAAAGATACATGCATCAAACGATTTAATAGTCATTCTTTCTAGTGGAGGTCCTTCTCCTTTTTCTTTTGTAAAAACTGAACAGAAGTATTCATTAAGGCAGTCGGCTAGCCCTTTATTCTCTTCTACATACCTTCCGTCCTTTGTTTTTAATTTAGTTATTCCTTGTTTTAATTTCCTTTTTTCATTTATATATCTGAAGAATGTCTTATCCCCTTTTTTCATAGACTGAGCTAGTTTTTCTTCTGCCTGCGCTTTAGAAGTTCTTATAACTTGCTTGGCCTCTCTCTGCCTAATCTTGTAGATTTCCTTATCTTCATTGCTCTGGGTTTTTTTATAATTACAAAATGCTAGCTTTTTATTTTTAATGATTTGGGCCACTTCTGCTGAGTACCACATTGGTCTCCTCCTTTTTTTGCTTTTACTGACGAGTCTAATGCAATTTTCTGTTGCCTTCAATAATGCACCTTTTAAGTAGTCCCATTTCTCCTGGACTCCATGTAATCCGTTCCAGTCTGATAAGGACTCATTTATGACTAATTTCATTTTTGAAAAGTCTGTTTTTCTAAAATCTAAAACTTTTGTTTTTGTGTGGTGGGACTCTTTCACAGTTCTTATATTAAACCACACTAGATCCCAAGGTTTCGCCTACAATGACATCATATACCGAATCCCCGTTTGTGAATACCAAATCCAAAATGGCCTCCCTCCGGGTTGGCTCCTCAACCACTTGTTGTAGAGATAACCCCAGTAGGGAATTTAGAATATCTGTACTCCTGGTAGAACTTGCTATTTTGGTTTTCCAGTTTATATCTGGAAGATTGAAATCTCCCATAATGATAACTTCTCCTTTCATTGTCATTTTAGCTATTTCTTCAACTAGTAGATCATCTAGTGCTTTAACTTGACCAGGTGGTCTATATATCACACCTACACGAGTTACTGCATGGTTAGCAAACTGCAACGTAACCCAAACTGACTCTATGTTGGCCTCACCAACTTGTATTAGGTTAGATTTAATGCTATCTTTCACATACAGGGCCACTCCTCCTCCTTTCTTGCCTTCTCTGTCTCTTCTGTATAAAGAGTACCCTGGTATGGTTATGTCCCAGTCATTTCTTTCATTAAACCATGTCTCCGTAACAGCCACTAAATCTACATTCTCAGATGCCATTATTGACCCAAGTTCATTGATTTTTTTACCTAAACTGCGTGCATTTGTAGACAGGACTCTGAGCTTATCATTTCTTAACCTCTGTGCTTCTGACCTGTTCTGGCATTGTTTCGGGGGGCAATTGGACTCTTTTATTTTCACTCTTTTGCCCCCCCTTCCTAGTTTAAATACTCTTTCGCAAATTCTTGGAGCTGTTCACTAAGTACATTTGTTCCTTTGAGAGAAAGATGCAAACCATCTTTTTTGTACAGTTCCTTTCTATTCCAAGTAGATCTATCATGAGAAACAAAGCCAAATCCTTGCTCTTGACACCATTTACCAAGCCATATGTTGAACTCCTTTATGCGCCTCTGCCTATCATTCTGAACATTATGCACAGGCAGAACTTCAGAAAATGAAATGGTGGATGCAAAATCCTGTACGTCATTACCAAGTGTGATAAAAGATTTTTTCACCTCTGACACTTCATTGCAAGCCAGGTCATTTGTCCCTAGATGGACAAGAACATCCACGTCCCCTTCCTGCTTTGCTTGCTTAACAATATTAATAATACGTCTTCTATCTCTTCTAGCAGTAGCCCCAGGGAGACATCTCACAAAACCATTTTCTTTAAGCTCCACACTTCTTATGATTGAATCACCCAGCAACAGCTGCATCCTTTGAGACTTCACTTTATCTTTTTTGTTGCATACATTAGACATAGGAGTCGATGGTTTCTCACCCTCTGTGCTTGAGTCCATATCCATGTTGTCCTTATATTCTGAGAGTGCTGCAAATTAATTATGGAGAACCACCGACTGTGGGACATGTCTTCTATCCACCACTCTAAGACTTCCAGAACCTACATTAACCCATCTGCCATTTCTGGGGGTCCTCTGTGGCAGTGGCATTGCAGCAGTCCTAGCTGGAGTTTGTTTAACAGATAATTTAAATATTTCAGCTTTCAAAAATGCAATTTCCTGCTGCAGTAAGGAGAACTGTCTACAGATCTGACAGCATCCGAATCTCCAAAGAGTGGAACATGAAATAAATGCACAACAATTCCTGCACTGAACCAAGTCTGCCATTTTAAAGAGGAGAAAAAAATAAAAAAATAAAAAAATAAATTTGTAACTTTAAATCAAACAAATCTTACCTTTTTTTTTTGTATTGTTTCCACCTTCCAGCCTACCTCCTGACTATCTCCTGCTTGTTTTAAAATCCAAATTTTTCCATAGTGCTTTTGATAAAGGGCCAGGCCACTCTATCAAAGGCTTTCTCGGCGTCTGTCCCGAGCAGAACAATAGGTGTTTTGTTTTTCTTAGCTAGGGAAATAGTATTGATAATTTTATACATACCATCCTTACCCTCTCTGCCTACAACAAAGCCCGTTTGGTCGGGATTAATTAAGTCCTGTAATAAAGTCTAATTCTGGCAGCTAAAATTCTGGTGTATATTTTCAGATCCAGGTTTAAAAGGGAGATGGGTCTGTAGCTAGAGCAGAGTGTATGATCTTTTTGGGGTTTAGGGATTAATGTAATATGAGCACTTAGTGTTTGAGGGGTAAAAGGTAAACCATTTAGGGCTGCATTAAATACCTGGACCATATGAGGAACTAAAGTGTCTTTGAATGTTGCATAATATAGGGCTGGTAGACCATCAGGTCCTGGAGATTTCCCTTTAGCAATTGTTTTCAGAACTTCCATGACTTCTCCTTCAGAAATAGGGGCACATAAACTTTCTTTGTGCTCATCGCTGATTTTTGGTAAATTAAGTTTACCTAGGAAGTCAGAAGTAAGTTTGCTTTTGTCCTGTTTAATTTTATCAGGATCCGCTATATTAATATTGTATAGTTCGGAGTAGAAGTCATGGAAAGCTTGGGCAATGGCCGAGTCATCTTTGTGTAAGGTCTGATCACGTGTTTTTATACTTAAAATCCTAGATTTGCGTTTTTGTTGGCGTAACATAGCGATCATAAATTTAGAGGATCTGTTACCATGTGCAAAGAATTTCTGTTTTAAGGCTAGGTATAGTTTTGCCGATTGTGCATTAAGGTGAGTCTTCAACTCTTCTCTGGCTTTATTAAGTTTATCAAGGGTATCATTTTTCTTAAGGCGTTTTTGGTGGCATTCAAGTTTGGATATTAAAGAAAAAAGTTAATTTGTCTTTTTCTGCCTAGTTTTGTTTAGGTTAGAAGCAAGGGAAATGAACTCTCCTCTGATTACTGCTTTATGCGCTTCCCATATAATTTGTGGAGGAGTTCCCTTTTGTGTATTATCTATGAAATAGTCTTTTAATTTTTTATTTATGGTGTCATGTGTATCTGTAGAGCTAAGTAAGGTTTCATTCAGGCGCCAGCTAAAGCATTTTGGCACAGAGTTCGGTGTTTTGAAAGTGAGGAAAACTGGTGCGTGGTCTGAATGTAAAATAGAACCAATTTTGGTTTCTATGCAGAATTGCAGGATATTAATTGCGATGAAGATGTAATCAAGCCTTTGATATGAATTGTGCGGTGCAGAGAAGTGGCTGAAGTCTTTTTCTTTTGGGTTGAGAGCTCTCCAAACATCAATTAGGGAATTTTTGTGTAAGGATCTTTTTATGAGTCTTAAAGATCTGCTTGGAAGAGCTGATTTACCTCTTGAGGAATCAATATGAGGGTTGATTGTCACATTAAAATCTCCGGCTACTATGGCTAACCCTTCTCGGAAAGCTTCAAATTCAGGCCAAAAGTCATCTAGCCATTTCTTTTGAGCTGTGTTAGGAGCATATATATTGACCAAAGTGAACAATTGGGAGTTAATTTCTCCTTTGATCATTAGATATCTTCCTTCATCATCTGACTTGGTGGATTTGTGGAGGAAATCAGTATTTCTATGTATTCCTATGCTTGTTCCGGATTTGTTGGATGTTGGTGATGTGTTGTGGAACCAGAGGTTGTATTTAGTTTTAGATAGGTCTGGTGCTTTATTATGCTTATAATGTGTTTCCTGTAAGAATATTATATTGGCCTTTTCTTTACTTAATTGGTTAATGATTTGACTTCTCTTCATGGGGGACTTGAAGCCCCTGACATTATAAGTAGCAACCTTAAGTTCCGCCATGAGGAGAGGTGTGTGTGAGGTTTTGTGCATATGATTTACTCACTGATGTGATGTTCTGTTCTGCTTCTGCAGGGTGTTCATATCTTCCACGGGTACTTCTTGGTACTTTGGGTACATATGTGGGTAAGGATAGGTATGGGGAAGGGGATAAAGCCATTCTAATAACATAGAAAATAAAGAGGAGATTCAATTTAGACATACACATAGAAATATTTCCCGAAATGACATTCCGGGGAGGAGAATAATCGTGAACTTGTAAATTATAGGTCTTAATGAGACCTAAAAGAAGGTAATATAACATGTCGAGAACAATCCTTCTCAAAGGAAAAGGAAACATATCATGTACAGCACAGGTGATGCTATGTAGTAAGTATAATTACTGTCAAGAAAAATATGAACAATTATATTGTAATATAAGAGCATAATATGAAGTGGATAGAGTTTGCTGGGTGGCTCTGGAATATGGTCCCAGTGTGCAGCGCAAGCACCCCCAAGGAAGGGTGGAGGAGGATCAGGGAGAAAGGGAGAGGAGGGGGGGGGAGGTGGCCTCATGCTGCACATCGGGACCTAAATGGGAGAATCTCCGTTTTAAATTAACAGTGTGAAAGAAATTTGGGAGAGCACCGTCAGCTACCTCTATATAAGTGAGATTACGAGATATCTAACTAATATAGCTTCAGTCATCATCAGCCATTAGACGTCTGGGGGTCATCTTCCCTTGTCTTTTTTTATTCTTCAGAGCTTTGCTGGATAGGACGGTTTCCCACGAAGATGAGGGTGGAACTTCAGGTGGTATGAGGACATCTGTTGCAATAGACCAATCTGGAATATCTATGTCCGTGATATCCAATGCAGCTAAGACATCTGGTATATCTTTAGGTGTTCTTATGGTGTATTTTCTTTCCTTCCATGAGATCAACATCCCAAATGGGAACAGCCATCTGAAAGCAATTCTCTTGTATCTCAAGTGATCTGTCAGAGGTTTCAGCATAGGTCTCTTGTTCAGAGTTACTGGTGCGATATCTTGGAATAATTGAATTGTGGCTTCTTCATATTCAATACTTTCCATTTCTCTGGCTCTTTTCATTATTGTTTCTTTCTGAGCAAAATTCAAGAGTTTACAAATTACATCTCTGGGAGGGTCACCCGGTTTTGGTTTGGGACGTAAGGCCCTATGAGCTCTTTCTTTGACAATTGGATTAGGAGGATCTTCTGCTAACAGGGATTTGCATATTTCTTCAACTGCTTTAGGGATTGCTTCATTTGCGACTGATTCCGGAATTCCTCTAAAGCGAATGTTATTCCTCCTTCCTCTATTGTCTTGATCGTCAATGTAGTCATGAAGATGATTAATGTGTTGTTGAGATTTGGAGAAGGCTTCAGAAGCCTGTTTAGTGTAATTAGTAATAGCTATTTGCGTGGTTTCCAGTGATTCAACTCTATTGCCAATCTGCTTCATTTCTCTTTTTATTTCTGATAATTCTTCAAGCACCGGGTTTAAGACGTCTGATAGAGCTCTAGATATGAATGATCTGGATAGAGGCAGTTCAGTAGTAGGTTCTGTGACGTCTTCATATTCACTATCTCCTTCTGTAGAGCGTATTATGGATTTCTGTGTGGCTCCTTTAGGAGTTGAGACTTGTGCCCCCGTGGAGATTTGCGTTTTCTTCATTATGAACTTGTCCAGACCTGGCTGAGAAAGATGTGGTGGTTTTGCAGGAATATGGGAGTCTTGGCTGTTGCCTCTGTACCTTCCCACCTTTACCATATGTGCTTATGGAAGGAACCACTTGCGTGCAAACAATCACCTGCGCCTGTATCTTGGAAGGACTTAGTGCTTAAAACATCATCTGTCTTTTAATACAGATTGCTTGACAGGTAATAAGTTGGAGGTGTTAATAAGAATTGAGCTTGTAGGTAATGATATGTTATAGGCTGTAGGTGGTGCTATTTGCTTTTAAAGGTATATTCTGGTTAATACTGTCGGATGTTTATGTGATATCCCTTAAGGAGTTGGTGGCGCTTCGTCGCTAAAGGGGGGTCACTGTAC
The DNA here is from genome assembly GCF_905171765.1 of Bufo bufo. Classification (NCBI taxonomy): domain Eukaryota; kingdom Metazoa; phylum Chordata; class Amphibia; order Anura; family Bufonidae; genus Bufo; species Bufo bufo. Next base: position 414,158,003 of record NC_053392.1, read on the forward strand.
CTTTAAATATTATTGAGCAAATTTTCTGTATTCACCCTTTAATTGCCAAGGGCTGAATAGCGATGGATAGGTGTAAGGGTGGATAAGTGGATGGATGGGGGGGGGGCAAAGAGGAATGATCTTGATCTTGTTAAAACCTGGGATTCACCAGGTATAGCGGGATAATCAGTCCTGTTACTTTGCGGTGGCCGCCCAGGGTATATAGATAGAAGAGCGGCACTCCAGACACTGCCGAATCGCGGCAGATTGCACTTGCCGGCTTAATTCTTATCCTGATCACAGCAGGTAAGCCTATTTGTGCTGATGCCGAACCAATGCCGCTATATGGCGGGATAATGTCCCCAGGGTCCGGATTTGCTGGAACGCCTATGTCTATGTGACTTAGGTAAATCTCTTACCCTAGGCGATCTCCGATGGAAGTGGTGTACTTCTTGTAAGGGTCCCTGTTATCGGGTTGGTCTATTTGTTGGTAGCCTTGTAGATGGGTCCGTTGAAATGGATCCCCGGCTTCGGTGCTGTGACTAGGCCGCAAAACGTATTTCGGCTATTAGCGGTCCTATGTGTCCGGGAGGGAGCTTAAAATGATCCAGCTGTAGTTTATAGTCCAGCAGGGTATATATTGTGCCTTTTCCAGTTGTTATTTCCACTGGATGTCTCTAGATAGAGATTCAAAGGGCAGGAGCTCTGCTCAGACGCTTCTTCCCTGTTCTGCAGTTGGCCACGCTCCCTGGAACAAATAATTTCTACTGGTGTGATTTACCAGCTTCCCCCCTAAAAAACTGATTGAGGCAGGGGTGTTATATACCAATAATATACTTTCTATATAGTGCATTTAGGTAGTGCAGCATTTGTCTGCGGTTTTGCTGCGTTACCGCATCTACACAGAGTGACAAACGCTATTGGAACCAATAATTTCTACTGGTGTGATTTACCAGTTGCCCCCCCAAAAAACTGTGCACAGGAGGCAAAAAGCAGATTGCTAATGTATCTGGAACGAGCCATCCACCATGCACGGTCACATCTAGCACTCCCAGGATGCCGGCACATGGCTCCACAGTGTGGTCTTTTTTTTTTAACGTGTCCGCTGCTGACAATAGTGTTGCCATCTGTAACCTGTGCTGTCAACGCATAGGTCGCGGTAAGCCCAACACTCACCTAGGGACGACCACCTTAAGAAGGCACCTGGCATCCCATCACCGAGCCCAGTGGGAGCAACACCGTCAGAACGCACAAAGACACACTCCCGGCGCTCCCCTCCCTGCCTCTTCTCCTCTCTCCTCCCAGTTGTCCTCCACCCCACCTTCCTCTGTGCTGTCGTCGCGTTCATCTGGCAAAAGGCAGGCTTCCTTGCCCCAATTGTTTGAGCAAAAAAAGATTATATAGCCGGATAATCCTCTTGCCCAACGGCTGGCCGCTGGCTTGTCAGAATTGCTATCCCGCCAACTACTGCCATATAAACTGGTGGACTCTGAGGCCTTTAGAAAATTTGTGGCCATAGGAACACTGCAATGGAAGGTCCCCAGAAGGAAATATTTCTCCCAGTAGGGCATCCTGGAGCTATATGGCCACGTTCAGTGGCAAGTGAATGTATCTCCGGCATACAGTGTTGGTGCCAAGATACATCTGACCACAGACACGTGGTCTAGCAAACACGGGCAGGAAAGGTAGATAACTTTTACTGCCCACTGGGTAAACCTTCTGACGGCCGTCAAGCATGCAACCCGTTGCACCCGTGTAGATTTGGTGTTACCGCCATGGATTGCATGCAGGCCTGCCTCTTCTCCTCCTCCTACTCCATCCTCCCTCTCCTCCTTGGCTGACTCCTCCTTTTCCGCTGCTGCAGTCTCTTCTGCTGCTCCCCCCCAAAGCTCCCCAGGACCTATTTGACGTGCCAGGTGATACGTTGCCATGCTGTGCTGCGTCTGTTGTGCCTGGAAGCCAAGAGCCACACAGGTCCTGCACTCCATTCAGCTTTGCAGTCACAGGCCGATTATTGGCTAACCCCGCTCAATTTGACAGTTGGTAAAGTGGTGTGCGACAACGGTGCCAATCTGCTGAGCACGCTGAAACAGGGCAAAATGACACATGTCCCGTGCATGGCACACGTCATGAACTTAGTCGTGCAGCGATTTGTTGCGAAATACCCCGGGGTCCAGGACGTCTTGTGGAAGGTCAGGAAAATCTTTGCCCATTTTAAAAGACCTTACACGGCCATGGCTCGCCTTGCTGACATTCAGCGGCGACAACACCTGCCCGTCAGACGTCTGATTTGTGACTGCCCGACGCGTTGAAACTCCACCTTGCATATGCTTGATAGGCTGCTCCAGGAGAAATGTGCAGTTAACGACGAGCTGTACGAACTCTGTGGCAGGACAGGTTCTGGGGAGATTGTTTTTTTTTCACCGAGCCAGTGGCTGCTCATGCGCAACACATGCAGACTTCTGCAGCCATTTGATGAGATCACCAAACTGGTCAGTCGCAGCCAGGGCGCCATCAGTGACATCGTACCTTATGCCTTCTTTCTGGAGCGTGCATTGCGTCGTGTCATTGATCAAGCCATCAAAGAGCAGGAGCAGGAAGATGAGGAAGTCACAATGCAGGATAAATTCCCAGGGGGGCTACTCCATCTGAGACAAGTCAACAACAGGAGTCTGAAGAGGAGTCAGAGGAGGATGGTGGCGGGGCAGAGGAGGAGAAAGAAGAGTATGCTTTAAACGTTTCTGGGAACCCTGTTGTTGTCTGTGGCTGGGGGGAGGAGAACGAGGACGATATTATCCTGGATGATGGGCAGGAGCCAGGCCACTCCACCGATTCCAGTTTAGTGCAAATGGGGGCCTTTATGCTCCAGTGTTTGAAGAGGGACCCCCGTATAAAAAGCATAAAGGGAAAGGACCAGTACTGGGTGGCAACGTACTTAGACCCCCGGTACAAACACAAAATGGCTGAAATGTTACCACCATCACAAAGGGCTGTCAGAATGCAGCACTTCCAGGCCTTGCTTCGAGAAATGCTGCATTCTGCTTTTGAGGGTGATGGCAGAGGAATTTCCACTCACAGAGAAACAGTTGCAGGTACCAATCCAACAGTGCATGCAAGAAGAAGGCAGTTTGATGTGTTGGTCACTTCGGATATGAGATCATTCTTGCAGCCAACCCATTGACAGCCGTCCTCCGGATCCAGCCTCAGGTAACGCCTAAACCGACAGGTATCCGACTACATCGGGTTAACGGCCGATGTGGACGCGCTGAGAAGCAATGAACCCTTGGACTACTGGGTGGGCAGGCTTGACCAGTGGCCAGAGCTGGCACAATTTGCCATGGAACTGTTAGCTTGCCCCTCGTCCAGTGTCCAGTCCGAAAGGACGTTAAGCGCAGCAGGGGGGATCATGACTGATAAGCGCACGCTCCTAGCTCACGACAGTGTGGACTACCTCACATTTCTAAAAATGAATGAGGCATGAATCTCGGAGGTATTCAACACATGTGACGAGTCGACCACGTTTAATAGAATTTCCTCATGACAGCTAGTGATGAGCGGCAGGGGTCATATTCGAATTCGCAATATTTCGCAAATATTTTGTAGAATATTCGAATATTCGTTATATTCTACGATTTTTTAACTTGAAAAATCGGCAAGGTAATGATCGTGTAATATGCAAATTTTCGGAATGCAAATTTTTATTGCAAATTTTTCAACTTACAACTATTAGACAAAGAAGATTATAGCACTATATTAGCTAAATTGCTCTATATTCTTTTTTTTTTTTCGAATATTCGCTATATTGCTATATATTCTTGTTTTAGAATATTACGAATATTCGAAAAAACAAAGTTATAGCAATATAGCGAATATTCGGGAAAAAAACTAATATAGAGAAATTTAGCTAATATAGTGCTATAATCTTCTTTGTGTAATAGTTGTAAGTTGAAAAATTCTCAATAAAAATTCGCATTACAAAAATTCACATTACGAAAATTCGCAAACAACACTACTCCTAAAGTCAAATATACTGCAGCCTTCTCATTGGCCCACAAGCTAGAAGCAGGGAGGGATCATGTGTACTGATTAAAAAAAAAATTGAATATTCTAAATTACGTATATATATCACTATATTTGAAATATTTGCAAATTTTCGAAGTACCTATATTCGCGATAAAAATTTGAAATTCTAATATTTGTGATCAACACTAATGACAGCCCACAAATATCCGCCACCACCCAGAACAAATCATGGTCACTGTCTTAGGTAAATTCAGCGGCATAAAAGGCCTTTCATGTCCGTTGAAAATGCCAAATTTTTGGGGCCTGTACTGGCCGACAGTTAAATTTTTATCCTGTGACCGCCTAATGTATTTCCAGCCACAGAATCCAAAGTTCTTTGCTGTCAGGTGAATGCCTATTGGCTAATAGTGATGGACAAACATCTGCTGGGACGGTTCGCGAACGCAATCAAATGTTCGCGAACCGCAATCTTGCGGCGGGTCCCATTCATTTTAATGGCAGGTAAACCTGAAAAACCTTCAGCTCATATTTGGAGCCAAGAAATAATTACTAGAAGTGCAAAAATAGTCCCACAACATGGACAGTGACATACCAGATATATTACTCGAATTTGCGATCTCCATAAAAAAAATTTCAATGCGAAATATCGGCAATATATTTTTCGCGTACGCGCATGAGCAAATGCACTATGCAGTACCCAAATTCTTTAGGTGAGTGTATATTCAAATGGATTGCCTTCCTTGTACAATGTTATAATATACTTTCTATGTTAGAAAGTATATTATAGTGCATTTGTATTGTGCGGCAGTTGTGTGCGGTTCTGCTGCGATACTGCAGGTATATAGATGGACAAGCGTTATTGGAACAAATAATTTCTACTGGTGTGATATACCAGTTGTCCCCCCGTTTTTTTGGGGGGACAACTGGTATATCACACCAGTAGAAATTATTTGTTCCAATAACGCTTGTCCCTCTATATACCTGCAGTATCGCAGCAGAACCGCACACAACTGCCGCACAATACAAATGCACTATAATATACTTTCTAACATAGAAAGTATATTATAACATTGTACAAGGAAGGCAATCCATTTGAATATACACTCACCTAAAGAATTATTAGGAACACCTGTTCTATTTCTCATTAATGCAATTATCTAGTCAACCAATCACATGGCAGTTGCTTCAATGCATTTAGGGGTGTGGTCCTGGTCAAGACAATCTCCAGAACTCCAAACTGAATGTCAGAATGGGAAAGAAAGGTGATTTAAGAAATTTTGAGCGTGGCATGATTGTTGGTGCCAGACGGGCCGGTCTGAGTATTTCACAATCTGCTCAGTTACTGGGATTTTCACGCACAACCATTTCTAGGGTTTACAAAGAATGGTGTGAAAAGGGAAAAACATCCAGTATGCGGCAGTCCTGTGGGCAAAAATGCCTTGTGGATGCTAGAGGTCAGAGGAGAATGGTCCGACTGATTCAAGCTGATAGAAGAGCAACATTGACTGAAATAACCACTCGTTACAACCGAGGTATGCAACAAAGCATTTGTGAAGGCACAACACACACAACCTTGAGGCGGATGGGCTACAACAGCAGAAGACCCCACCGGGTACCACTCATCTCCACTACAAAAAGGAAAAAGAGGCTACAATTTGCACAAGCTTACCAAAATTGGACTGTTGAAAATGTTGCCTGGTCTGATGAGTCTCGATTTCTGTTGAGACATTCAAATGGTAGAGTCCGAATTTGGCGTAAACAGAATGAGAACATGTATCCATCCTCTGATGGCTACTTCCAGCAGGATAATGCACCATGTCACAAAGCTCGAATCATTTCAAATTGGTTTCTTGAACATAACAATGAGTTCACTGTACTAAAATGGCCCCCACAGTCACCAGATCTCAACCAAATAGAGCATCTTTGGGATGTGGTGGAACGGGAGATTCATGCCCTGGATGTGCATCCCTCAAATCTCCATCAACTGCAAGATGCTATCCTATCAATATGGGCCAACATTTCTAAAGAATGATATCAGCACCTTGTTGAATCAATGCCACATAGAATTAAGGCAGTTCTGAAGGCAAAAGGGGGTCCAACACCGTATTAGTATGGTGTTCCTAATAATTCTTTAGGTGAGTGTACATGAAGATAAAACGTAACTTTTAATAATTTTACTATGAGGGTCCATTCAAACGTCCGTAAGTGTTTTGCGGATCCACAAAACACGGACACCGGCAATGTGCATTCCGCAATTTGTGGACCGCACATCGCCGGCACTATAATAGAAAATGCCTAATCTTGTCTGCATGAGCGGGAAAAATATGCTGTCACGACGGGGAGTGGGGAAAACCCCCCACTGTATGATGACTGGGGGATAAGGAAACCAACTAGGCCTAAACACAAGGATAACTCCTAATTAGAGTTGAGCAGACACCTGGATGTCCAGGTTCGGCCGAACTTGAAAAAAATAATAATTCGGGTTCGGCACCTGAACTTGACCCCGAATCCGAACCCCATTTAAGTCAATGGGGATACAAACTTTTGAGCACTAAAATGGCTGTAAAAATGTCATGGAAAGAGCTAAAGGGCTGCAAAAGGCAGCAAAATTTGCTTAAGAGCATGGCAAATGCTCTGCAAACAAATGTGGATAGGGAAATGAATGGAAAAAACATAAAAGAACTTAAAAAAATAAAAATTAGGAATGATATAGGAGGAAGAGGTTGAGGAGACGGTGAATGGGTGGATGTGGCCATGTAGGCTCACGTGGCGGTCTAGGTGGAAGCAGCGGCGAAGGAGGAATAAGTAGCCAACACAGATGTGTGTTATTTAGCATTTTTACATAGGGGTATCCCCCAAAATATTGGGACATATAAATAAAAAAAGCCTAGTGCACTTGAGTACAAGGATGGATGGTTGAGGCTGTCAGAACTGTCTATTCTGCACAAGGTACAGACAAGTCTTGTGGGATCTAGGCCTGGTTCATTTTAATGAACGTGAGCTTGTCCACGTTGGCTGTGGACAGGCGGCTGCGTCTGTCTGTAATGATGCCTCCTGCCGTGATAAATACACGTTCAGAGAGTACACTGGCTGCAGGGCAGGCCAGCACCTACAAGGCATACAGGGCAAGCTCTGGCCATTAAGGACGGCACATTGTCTTTGTAACGGGGATCCAGCAGGGTGGCCACCCAGTAGTCAGCACACTTTTAAATGTGGGCAACTCTGCTGTCGTTGCTCAGGCACTGCAGAATGTAGTCGCTCATGTGTGCCAGGCTGCCCAGAGGTAAGGACAAGCTGTGGGAGGCGTATCGTCTGCGTCCTCCGTATCCCCCCAGCCACGCACCAGTGATGGGCCCGAGCTGCGTTGGATGCCACCCTGCTGTGAACATGCTTCATCCCCATCCCCCTCCTCCTCATCATCCTCCTCTTCCTTGTCCTCCTGTAGTGGGCCCTGGCTGGCCAAATTCGTACCTGGCCTCTGCTGTTGCAAAAATCCTCTTTCTGAGCCACTTCAAAAAGACTGGCCTGAAAGTGTTAGAGATGACCCCTCTTCCTCCTCCTCGTCCTGGGCCACATCCTCTTCCATCATCGCCCTAAGTGTTTTCTCAAGGAGACATAGAAGTGGTATTGTAACGCTGATAACGGCGACATCGCTACTGGCCATAATGGTGGAGTACTCGAAACAGCGCAACAGGGCACACAGGTCTCGTATGGAGGCCCAGTCATTGGTGGTGCTGTTCCGCAGTGCGACTCACCCGTGCGTGCTGCAGCTGAAACTCCACTATGGCCTGCTGCTGCTCGCATAGTCTTGCATGTAGTCGCTCATGTGTGCCAGGCTGCCAAGAGGTAAGGACAAGCTGTCCTCTGTGGGAGGCGTATCATCTGCGTCCTCCGTATCCCCACAGCCATGCACCAGTGATGGGCACGAGCTGCGTTGGGTGCCACCCTGCTGTGAACATGCTTCATCCTCCTCATCCTCCTCCTCCTCCTCCGTCCTCCAGTAGTGGGCCCTGGCTGGCCAAATTTGTACCTGGCCTCTGCTGTTGCAAAAAACTTCCCCCTGAGGCACTTCTAAAAGACTGGCATGAAAGTCTTAGAAATTACCCCTCTTCCTCCTCCTCCACCTGGCCCACATCCTCTTCCATCATCGCCGTAAGTGTTTTCTCAAGGAGACATAGAAGTGGTATTGTAACGCTGATAAGGGCGTCATCGGCACTGGCCATGTTGGTGGAGTACTCGAAACAGCGCAACAGGGCACACAGGTCTTGCATGGAGGACCAGTCATTGGTGGTGAAGTGGTGCTGTTCCGCAGTGCGACTCACCCGTGCGTGCTGCAGCTGAAACTCCACTATGGCCCGCTGCTGCTCGCACAGTCTCTCCAGCATGTGCAAGGTGGAGTTCCACCTGGTGGGCACGTCGCATATAAGGCGGTGAGCGGGAAGGCCGAAGTTACGCTGTAGAGCAGACAGCTGAGCGGCGGCAGGATATTAAAGCCGGAAGCGCGCACAGACGGCCCGCACTTTATGCAGCAGCTCTGACATGTCGGGGTAGTTGTGAATGAATTTCTGCACCACCAAATTCAGAACATGCGGCAGGCAAGGGATGTGCGTCAAACCGGCTAGTCCCAGAGCTGCAATGAGATTTTGCCCATTATCGCACACCACCAGGCCGGGCTTGAGGCTCACTGGCAGCAACCACTCGTCAGTCTGTTGTTCTATACCCCGCCACATCTCCTGCACGGTGTGGGTTCTGTCCCCCAAACACATCAGTTTCAGAATGGCCTGCTGACGTTTACCCCTGGCTGTGCTGAAGTTGGTGGTGAAGGTCTGTCGCTAACCGGATGAGGAGATGGTAGAACGGGAGGAGGAAGCCGAGTAGGAAGAGGAGGCAGCAGGAGGCAAAGAATGATGCCCTGCGATCCTTGGCGGCAGAGCCAAACAGCTCTCCGCCTAGGGCCCAACCGCCACTACATTTACCCAGTGTGCAGTTAGGGAGATATAGCATCCCTGGCCATGCTTACTGGTCCACGTATCTGTGGTTAGGTGGACCTTGCCACAGATGGCGTTGCGCAGTGCACACTTGATTTTATCCGATACTTGGTTGTGCAGGGAGGGCACGGCTCTCCTGGAGAAGTAGTGGCTGCTGGAAACAACGTACTGTAGGACAGCAAGCGACATGAGCTGTTTGAAGCTGTCCGTCTCCACCAGCCTGAATGACAGCATTTCAAAGGCCAGTAGTTTAGAAATGCTGGCATTCAGGGCCAGGGATTGAGCGTGGCTAGTTGGGAATTTACGCTTTCTATCAAAGATTTGTGAGATGGAGAGCTGAACGCTTCCGTGTGACATGGTGGAGATGCTTGGTGACCGAGGTGGTGTTGTTGGTGGCACATCCTCTGTTTGCTGGGCGGCAGGTGCAAACGTTCCTCCAGAGACGGTGGAAGAGGCAGCAGCAGAAGAGGAAGCAGGAGGGGCCCTTTCTTGGTTTTGAATGTGCTTACTCCACTGCAGCCCGTGTCTCGCATGTAGATGCCTGGTCATGCAGGTTGTGCTAAGGTTCAGAACGCCTCGCCTCGCTTCAGGCTCTGATGGCACAGCGTGCAAACCACTCGGGTCTTGTCGTCAGCACATTGTGTGAAGAAGTGCCATGCCAGTTAACTCCTTGAAGTTGCCTTTGGTGTGCTCGGTCCCTGGTGACGGTGGCCAGTAGCAGGCAAACTGTTTTGGCGACGGCTGCTCTGCTTTTGCACCCTGATCCAGCTTTTGCTACGCTGTTGGCTCGGTCTCACCACTGCCTCTTCCTCCGAACTCTGAAAGTCAGTGGCACGACCTTCATTCCATTTGGGGTCTAGGACCTCATCATCCCCTGCATCGTCTTCCACCCAGTCTTCCTCCCTGACCTCCTTTTCGGTCTTCACACTGCAGAAAGACGCAGCAGTCGGCACCTGTGTTTCATCATCATCAGAGACGTGCGGAGGTGGTATTCCCATGTCCTCATCAGGAAACATAAGTGGTTGTGCGTCAGTGCATTCTTTGTCTTCCACCCCTGGGGAAGGGCTAGGTGGATGCCCTTGGGAAACCCTGCCAGCAGAGTCTTCAAACAGCATAAGAGACTGCTGCATGACTTGAGGCTCAGACAGGTTCCCTGATATGCACGGGGGTGATGTGACAGACTGATGGGCATGGGTTTCAGGCGCCACCTGTGCGCTTTCTGCAGAAGACTGGGTGGGAGAAAATTTGAATGTGCTGGATCCACTGTCAGCCATCCAATTGACTAGCGCCTGTACTTGCTCAGGTCTTACCATCCTTAGAACGGCATTAGGCACGACCAAATATTGCTGTAGATTCTGGCGGCTACTGGGACCTGAGGTAGTAGGTTCAGTAGGACGTGTAGCTGTGGCAGAACGTCCACGTCCTCTCCCTGCACCAGAGGCTCCACCAACACAACCACCACGGCCATGACCGCATCCCTTATTAGATGTTTGCCTCATAGTTAGCGTTCACCAAGCAAAGTAAAAAGTGGTTAAGTCTGTTAAAAATAATTAACCGCCAATAAAAAACCTGATGTAGGGTATTGCACTCAATTATTTTTTTAAACTCTATATGACAGCGGTATTTGTGGCATAAGTTTCACAGTAACTTATGCACGTTTAATCCCAAATGTGCAGTATATCAGAGGGTTTTTTCACCCCAGTAAGCAAAAAGCCGTATTTCTGGTCTAAATGTGACACTCACTTATGCACGTCTAATCCCAGATGTGCAGTATATCAGAGTTTTTTTTTTACACTAGTAAGAAAAAAGCCGTATTTCTGGCCTAAATGTGACACTCACTTATGCACGTCTAATCCCAGATGTGCACTATATGAAACAGATGTATTTTTTTCACCCCAGTAAGCAAAAAGCAGTATTTCTGGCCTAAATGTGACACTCACTAATGCACATCTAATCCCAGATATGCAGTATATCAGAGGGTTTTTTCACCCCAGTAAGCAAAAAGCCGTATTTGTGGCCTGAATGTGACACTCACTTATGCACGTCTAATCCCAGATATGCAGTATATCAGAGGGTTTTTATAACCCCAGTAACCAAAAAGCCATATTTCTGGCCTAAATGTGACACTCACTTATGCACGTCTAATCCCAGATGTGCACTATATGAAACAGATGGTATTTTTTTTCACCCCAGTAACCAAAAAGCTGTATTTCTAGCCTAAATGTGACACTCACTGTTAGGAAATCTCAACCCTCTGGTACCCCTGGTACTAAACTTCTAGTATCGGCTTGGTTTGAGTCTTGTTCTGACGTCAGGAGAGCGCTTCACTCAGTAGGGAATAACAGACACAACAATGATGTACTGAATGAACGCTCTGAAGTTTATTTTTAATGCACACAGGTTATATATAGTGATGAGCGGCAGGTGCCATATTCGATTCCAACGAAATTCGCGAATATTCGATAGAATATTCGTTTAACATTCGTCAAAATCGAATATTCGTCATTATTCTAGTTATCGCGATTATTATGCGATTTAAATAATCGCGATTTTAACTTAAGGCTACTTTCCTATTGGTTTGATATCTAGAATTAGCGACGATGACGAATATGACGAATGTATTCGTCATATTCCTCAAAATGAAGATAACGAAGTATTCTACATCTTCGTTTTAGCTACCTGTTCGTCAACTTCGCTAATTCTAGCAATCAAATAGGAAGGTTGACTATAGAGACAGCTAAGTTTAATTCGCTATGCGATTATTTTACTTTGCTTTTTTTTTTCAAAAATTGAATAGTTAAATACTTGATTATTATAATGATTCTATTTATAAAAATAAATAAAAAAGCAAAGTAATATAATCGCATAGCGCATTAAACTTAGCTGTCTCTATAGTCAACCTTCCTATTTGATTGCTAGAATTAGCGAAGTTGACGAATATGGAGCTAAAACGAAGATGGAGAATACTTCGTTATCTTCGTTTTGAGGAATATGACGAATACATTCGTCATATTAGGAATTCTACCAAGCCAACCATAGTAAACCAGGTCCAAGTTGAAATAGCAATTCGATTAATTCAAGTTATAATAATCGAATTTCGATTTTAACTTAGCACTGCTATATTCCATATTAGGCTAGAATTAACGAATATTGAATATAACAGTGCTAAGTTAAAATCGAAATTCGATTATTATAACTTGAATTAATCGAATTGCGATTTCAACGTAATTCTCAAATCCGACAGTACATTCTAGTATGGAGACGTTCCCATGGTGATGGGGACGCTCCATGAGCACGGAAGTCGTCAGAAGCGGCAATGGGCACTGACTGGAGCAGCCAGGAAGCCAGGAATCCTAAGGACAGGTAAGAACTACTTTTGGGAAGTGGGAAAGAAAAAAATAACAATAAAAAAAAAAAAATAAAGAATATTCGAAATATTGAATTTATAGCACTATATTCGAAATATTCGCGAATTAGCGAAGTGCCGATATTCGCAAAAAAAATTCGATATTCGAATATTCGCGCTCAACACTAGTTATATAGAGGGGGTTTTACCCCCTTTATTAGCATATCAACGTAAGGTATTTATTCAACCTATCATATTAACACGTTCTATTCTACAGGCAAAAAGAGCAACAAAAACAGAACTTCCATATTTGGGATATTGTCCGGGACTAGTGCCAAAGAGATAAGATTCATGGTTACAGAGAACAGAAACTTAGCAGAAAACAGAGTTTGTTTTAACATATAAAAACATGGATTCCTTTCAAATCCCCTCTTAGAACCTTTAGTGTATCACACTACATGGTTCTTTCCTTTCTTGTCCTTTTTCTCTCTATATGATATTAGGTAATTCTTATACCCATCTGGGCTACGATCCTTCTGGGGTAGAGTAGTCTGATATAGTGACATATTAGAGATCCCTTTTTCTAGCATTCGTCTCACACAAGGAATAACACATAATGCTACTACACCTATTACTACAATTACTATGACAATCCCCAGTTGCATGAGACCTTGTTTCCAACTTGTGAACCACCCAAAGTATTGATCCCATGGATTATTTATACAGTGGGGGAAATAAGTATTTGATACACTGGCGTTTTTACAAGTTTTCCCACCTACAAAGAATGGAGAGGTCTGTAATTTTTATCAAAGGTACACTTCAACTGTGAGAGACAGAATGTAAAAAAATATCCAGAAAATCACATTGTATGATTTTTAAATAATTCATTTGCATGTTATTGCATGAAATAAGTATTTGATAGAATATAAAAACAGAACTTAATATTTGGTATAGAAACCTTTGTTTGCAATTACAGAGGTCAGACGTTTCCTGTAGTTCTTGACCAAGTTTGCACACACCGCAACAGGGATTTTGGCCCACTCCTTCTATAGATCTTCTCCAGATCTTTCAGGTTTCAGGGCTGTCTCTGGGCTACATTGAGTTTTAGATCCTTCCAAAGATTTTTGATTGGGTTCAGGTCTGGAGACTGGCTAGGCCACTCCAGGAACTTGAAATGCTTCTTACGGAGCCACTCCTTAGTTGCCCTGGCTGTGTGTTTCTGGTCATAGTCATGCTGGAAGACCCAGCCACAACCCATCCTCAATGTTCTTACTGAGGGAAGGAGGTTATTGGCCAAAATCTCGCAATACATGGCCCCATCCATCCTCCCTTAAATATGGTGTAGTTGTCCTGTCCCCTTTGCAGTAAAGCACCCCCAAAGTATGATGTTTCCACCCCTATGCTTCATGGTTGAGATGGTGTTCTTGGGGTTGTACTCATCCTTCTTCTTCCTCCAAACACGGCGAGTGGAGTTAATACCAAAAAGTTATATTTTGTTCTCATCTGACCACATGACCTTCTCCCATGTCTCCTCTGGACCATCCAGATGGTCATTGGTGAACTTCAAACGGGCCTGGACATGTGCTGGCGTGAGCAGGGGGACCTTGCGTGCCCTGCAGGATTTTAATCCATGACGGCGTAGTGTGTTACTAACCGTAATCTTTGAGACTTTAGTCCCAGCTCTCTTCAGGTCATTGACCAGGTCCTGATGTGTAGTTCTGGGCTGATTCCTGCCCTTTCTCAGAATCATCCTTACCCCACGAGGCGAGATGTTGCATGGAGCCCCAGACCGAGGAAGATTGACAGTCATCTTGTGTTTCTTCCATTTTCTAATAATTGCTCCAACAGTTGTTGCCTTCTCACCAACCTTCTTGCCTATTGTCCTGTAGCCCATTCCAGCCTTGTGCAGGTCTACAATTTTGTCCCTGGTGTCCTTAGACAGCTCTTTGGTCTTGGCCATGGTGGCGAGGTTGGAGTGTGATTGACAGGTGTCTTTTATACAGTTAATGAGTTCAAACAGGTGCAATTAATACAGGTAATGAGTGCAGAGTAGGAGGGCTTCTTAAAGAAAAACTAACAGGTCTGTGAGAGCCAGAATTCTCGCTGGTTGGTAGGTGATCAAATACTTATTTCATGCAATAAAATGCTAATTAATTATTTAAAAATCCTACAATGTGATTTTCTGGATTTTGTTTTTAGATTCTGTCTCTCACAGTTACAGTGTACCTATGATGAATATTACAGACTTCTCCATTCTTTGTAGGTTGGAAACCTTGCAAAATCGTCAGTGTATCAAATACTTATTTTCCCTACTGTACCTGATTTCTTTTTCAGTTCTATTGACAGATCTTCAAGCTTTTTTATAGCCATTTTGACCTTACCAGTGGGGCCAGTATTATTTGGTATGTATGTCTAACAGGAGGTTGGATCAGTCAATACTCGGCACACTCTGCCCTTCTCTGCAAGAATCATATCCAACACCATTCGATTCTGGAATGTCATGATTGAGTCCGCTTATAGTTCTTCTGCTACCCCTTGTAATGCATCTCTGGTATAGTTTACAATCCTATGTAATTTATCCAATCCACATTTTTATTCACAGTAATGATGGGAAATATTGATTCAAATCTCCCGGCTACTTGATCTCTAGCTTTGAACTCATCTGGGACCCCTCTTGGAACACCTATTGCATTTATATACACATGGGGATCAAAACTTGAAAGGGGGCTGCTTCTTTTGTTTATCTTTAGCACCGCTTTGTCTGTAATATCTGATTCAGTAAAAATGTGCATGTTCATTATAACTTTGGCAAGCGCACATTCACCTTTCCAGGCACCTTCCAGTCTGGATCTTAATTTTCCATCTCCACAGATCCAGTACACATCTCCTATGGAGTATACTTGGTTCTGAGTGAGGGAAATATTCAGATTGCTGTATTTGTAACAATAATCTTTGGTGAAATTCTGTACATGCACTGTGGTTATAAGACATATTAACAAAAACAGTCAAAAAACATTCTTCAACACCTTCTGGTAACACTAGGGGTACGGTACCTAGGTGTGGCTTGGCAGCACCGCATATGTAACAGTTACTTTTATTCACAGAGGCTGCACTATACTTCATCCACTCCAGCCACAAATTAGCATCAGAAAAACCCGTCTCCATCGCTAAATTATCCTCATATGTGGGATCAGATATGGCCCTTAAGTTTTTTAGAGAAACTATATGTGGGGCCAGTGGGTTTTTAGGGACATTAGTAATGGGTTGATATTTTTTAGATTTATACATATCTCTAAGTCTGAATATTTGTGTTACAGATCCCCATATTTTATGGAAGTACCATACTAGCACATAATCTCCTTCATCCTGTTTACCAGGATTTTCTATGGTTAGTATAAGTTTCATTTCCTGTGAATTTTTTGGGCAATATCATACACCGGAGCATGAAGAAGTGTCCATATAGCATGTCCCTCCCTCAAGGAGTGTCATTCTAGTTAGAAGGGACTTAGAATATCTATCCTTCTCTTGAGGGCGCTTTCTGGTTTATATCCCCCATTCTATCCCTGTATTCCATCCCACTGATCCCCAGTATCCACAATTTTTTTTTTCCAATATGAGTCTGTTACGCAAACATAGGCCTGTCCTTGTATATAGGCTTTAGAGCAGTACTCATAGTAATAACATGTTTTTAGTATATTACAAAGACAAAAGGTGTAGGTAGCTACGTGAGTGTTATATGAATTATACCAAAAGGTGATGACGCCGCCCTTACTAGTTGCGGCTACTTCTCCCATACTACTAATTGGTAAAATCAACAAGATTATTGAAGCAATCTTAGTCAGTACATTCAACCATTTCCCAGAAAAGAGTGAAGAGCTCATCATGTTGGAGGTCAGGGCTATCTGCCCCCGTTAGTACCTCTTGTCCTTCTTCAAGGCCAAGGCTGTCTGCCTCCGTTCCTGCCTCCTCTCTTGCTCTCACAAGCTTCACTCGGGTGGCGTGGATCCAAGTTGGAGATTGCTCAGTCAACATAGCTGTTCTGGTTACTGCGACCACAGTAGTGGGGGGGGGGGGGGCATATGCAAAGTCACCTTGGGATTTTCCTTTCTTCAGTGTTTTGATCACTACCTCATCCCCCACCCTGTATGGGTGGGTGGGTTCCTGTGGAAGAGAGGGAGACTTACAAGCAACTTTTTCCTCAGTTTTCTTAAGTACCTATATCAATTTGGTGACATATTCTTCCCGTATTAATTCAAGGTCTCCTTCCTGCACTATCATTGGGCGTCTTGCCCAGGGGGTGGGGAAAGGCCTTCCCATGAGTATCTCGAATGGTGATAACCCTAACTTCTTATTAGGTGTCATCCTTATTTCTGCAAGTATTATGGGTAGGATCTCTTTCCATTTTTTTTAAAGGTACCTGCAGTGGCCTTCCTCAATTTATCTTTGATAGTCCTGTTCATGCGTTCCACAATGCCTGAGCTTTGTGGGTGATATGGAATGTGAAATTTTCATTCTATTTGTAGTAATTTAGCAATTTCCTTGTTGAGTTTGATGGTGAATGCTGGCCCTTGGTCAGATTGAATCATCAGAGGGCATCCCCACCTAGGAATAATTTGTTGAGTAATTATTCTTGCTGTTGTTTTAGCATCCTCTGATTTGGTGGGGAATACTTCAGGCCATCTGGAGAACATGTCAACAATCACCAAGGCATATTCCTGTCTACCATGAGTTTTGGAAATATGCGTGAAATCTACCTGTAGGTGGGTGAATGGAGTAGTGGGATAGTCAAGGTGTTGATGGACTACCTTCAAGGGGTTGTTGGGGTTGTTCCTCAAACATGTAATGCACCTGTGTACATATTCTGTTACTAACTTTCTGATGTCAGTAATGTCAAAATTTTGACTCAATAGTGACTGAGTTGTCTGTATGCTGTTATGTTCTACTCCATGGAAATTTGTTATAAAGATGGAAGCACTGTGTTGGGGAATGTATGGCTTCCCCTCTTTGCAGACTAATCCGGTCTTACGATTTTTCTGCAATACTGGATAACACCAGTCTTGCCGTTCCTGTTCAGTGGCGTATCTTTGAAGATCGGTAAGCATTTGTGACATCTCAGGGGTTGGAGGTGCCAGACATGGCATCTCCCAATGGTTACATGGACCTGTGGGGTTGCATTTGGCCACTCGTTTTGCCTCCTTAACCTCCAGCGCATTGCCCTGTGAGACATGATCCTTACCATTGGTGTGTGCCTTGCAGTGGACAATTGCTAATTGTGAGGGTAATATGATATCTTCAAGTAGATCTGCGACCAACTATGAGTGTGAGATGCGTGTACCATCTGCTGCCGTGAATCCTCTTCTCTGCCAAATCATACCATGGTCCCACACTACCCCATGTGCGTACCTACCATCAGTATAGATGGTGACAGGTCTATCAGCATGTAGAATACATGCTCTAGTGAGTGCAATGAGCTCAGCTGCCTGCTGTGTTGAGTGTGGATGCCCTTGAGTAGGCCTACAACATCATGAGTGGTGTGCAAAATGGTGTAAGGTACCATTGTGAAAGGAGTTGCCAACTCTACCATCATAGCACAGGCTGCAAGAGAACGCAGACATGCCGGCATCCCTTGGACAGAGGTGGGCATTACCTTCGGGAAAAATGCACATGGACGCAACTAGGGATCAACCGATATAGATTTGTTTAGGGCCGATACCGATAATTTGTGAACTCTCAGGCCGATAGTCGATAATTTATACCGATATTCTGTGAAATTTCATTTTTGAAAAAAATAAAATCCTACACAAATCTGCTGAAAATTAATATTTTTATTGTTAATGTGTATATATATATATATATATATATATATATATATATATTTATATTTTAAATCTTTCTTTTTTATTCATACTTAATATTTTGGTGTTTTTGTTTTACTAACTTTTAACCCCCCTTAGGGACTAGAACCCTTGTCCTATTCACCCTGATAGATCTCTATCAGGGTGAATAGGACCTCACACTGTCCCTGCTGCTCTGTGCTTTGTGCACACAGCAGCATGGAGCTTACCATGGCAGCCAGGGCTTCAATAGCGTCCTGGCTGCCATGGTAACAGATCGGAGCCCCAGGCTTACACTGCTGGGGCTCCGATCGGAGGAGGAAGGGAGGGGACCCTGTGGCCACTGCCACCAATTATTAGAACTGGGGGGGCTTGGGTGGGGGGGGGCGCACTGCGCCACCAATGTTTTTAATACTGGGGTGGGGGTGGGGGTGGGGGGCGCACTGCGCCACCAATGAACATAAATCTCTCATTTATTCATATACAGGAGGCGGGAGCTGGCTGCAGAATCACATAGCCGGCTCCCGACCTCTATAAGCGGTAGCTGCGATCCGCGGCACCTGAGGGGTTAACTACCGCGGATCGCAGCTACCTCTCATAGAGGTCAGGAGCCGGCTATGTGATTCTGCAGCCAGCTCCCGCCTCCTGTTCAATTTGAATGAATGAGTAAGTTAACATCATTGGTGGCGCAGTGGCCACAGCCCCTCCCCACCTCTTCCCATCTGTCTCTTCATTGGCGGCAGCGGCAGCAGCAGCACAGGGGGAGGGAGACACTGCTTCTTTCCTTCTCCCCTGTGCTGCTGAGGGAACACGGAGAGCGCTGTCAGCAGCGCAATCTGTGTTCCCCATATGTTATCGGGATATCGTCAAAATAGATGCCGATACCGATAACTGTCAAAATCCTGAATATCGGCCGATAATATCGGTAAAACCGATAATCGGTCGATCCCTAGACGCAACTTGCCTCCATGTTCTTGTGTCAGTACGCCCGCCATGGTTTTACAATTTTGTCGTGCAAACATGTGGTAGGACAGTTTGTAGTCAGGGAGGCCCAATCCTGGACTTGACATTAATGAACATTTCAAATAATCAAATGCATTGTACATTTCTGAAGACCATCTTATTAAATCTGGTTTGTCCTCCAATGTTGCCTGCCTCAAGATATTGTCATAGTAGGAACAGTCTGGGATCCATTGTCTGCAGTAGTTTATCATTTCAAGGAAGAATAGCATTTCCTTCTTGGAGTGCGGGGTGACCAGGCCCGCTACAGACTGGACTCTCTCTGGACTGATCCTTCTGTTGTGGTAAATATTAATAGTTGTAATCAGCTCGCATCAAAGTTTGTGTAAGGAAAAAGGTGAGTCCCCCTTCCCTCAGCCCCAGTCAGAGACAAACACACGTGTTACCATCTTCCTTGAAAATCCTGAGAGACTCCCCCGCGCTTCTCAGTCTGCTCACCTTTTATTTACTAACAAAAGGTGTAAAAAGGGGCCGGCCCAAGACAAGGATACAGGAAGTGATGACATAGGAATATAAGACATAAGACATAATCACTTACAATAACCTAGCTAGTTAACAAACACATTTATAACCTAGCTAGCTAACAAACACATTTATACTATAACCTACCATTACCACTGGAGCTAATTTTATCCAGCCTTGCTCAGTGATCAATGCCAGATAAAATTACTATGATCCTCATGCATGTTTATTTACAGGACAACGTCATTATCTGCAGCGGCTGATCAGGCGCACTAGAGACAACAAACGCACGTTCCTTTCGACATACACGGGAAGATATCCACTCCAATGGTTTACCCTGACACTGAGAGACATGATGACAATACACAATATATTAAATACATATCCTAATAAAATTTCCACAACAGTCCCTCCTCTTTGTCATATGCTCGCCAATGTCCCTCGACGGATCTCGATCTTCTTCTTTGAAAAAAAACAATCTTTGTAAAGTCAATCTTGACACGTCTTCTTTTCTTCGGGAGGTGACGTTTCGCGTTGGTCGCCGGCTGGTTTGGGATCCTCTGCATCTGGTCCATGGTTTGGTCTTCAGGGCATCTTGTCTGTTCGGTCTTCGGTAACTCAGTCGATTAGACATCAGGAACATCTCACTCCGGCGTATAGAAGGAATGGAAACAAAAAACATAAGTACATGTCCCATTTCCTTTCACCCGGATCCAATGAAAAACCAGTGAGCCCCAAGACCTCCCAAAGCTTTAAAAAGGATTCTAACCGTCACTAGTCATAGCTCCGCCTCTGTCCTGCTCCTGTCAGTATGGGCCTGACCCTTGTCAATGGTGTCTGCTAGCCAGGCATAACCTTCCTCACAACTGGAGGATCCCACATCTACGGGTCGCCTAGCTGCCCGGACACCCATACAGGATTAATAAGCAAGGAGGAGGAGCCAGAGCTAATATTAATAATGTATCGTCTATCAACAAATGCCTCCTTGTAACAAATAAACAAAAGTGATACTCTGCATTCTTTGACTTAGTTGAGCAGCTTCTTGCAGTGACCGGTGTGGATCCAGTTGTCTCGTCCTTCGAACTTCAGAGAGGTTGGCGTCATCAGCAGCACCTGGAATGGCCCAAGATATCTCGGCTCTAGTCCCGTCCTCGGATGTTTCTTTAGCACGACCCAATCACCTGGTTGACTAGAATGAACACTGGTTATTGAGTCTGGGTCCGGAAGAGAACTCCCGAACCCGGTGGTGGACATCGGGTGATAACCCGTGGGGCTGCCTGGGGGCATACCTGATGGAATAAAAGGGTTACAGTGGAACATTCAGGCCATGGATCGGCCGTGATTTTTACCTTCTTTGCAAAAATCAGACCCAAGTACCAGCAAAGAAAAGGATTGACATTTGAGAGGTTAGAAAGTTTGAAGATCGTTGTTTTCTGCACCACTTTCCCCCCTTCTCATCGTCCTTAAAACCAGGACGAAGAGAAGCTGGATTAAACATGGTGCATCGTCTCAAGGTTAGATGGAGAGATGACAGAGAGATAGAGAAAGAGAAAAACGCTTCTCTTGGACTCTGCAGTCCTAGCGGGACGGGATTACATGACAGTGTTAGTTCGCACTGTCTGGGACTTTTGAATGCCCTGTTGCTGGAGCTCGATGGATTTGTGCAGCCACAGTTCTGCCTTCTGGAGGGAACCATGGCTTTGGAGTCTAGTGGGGAATTCACGGACAAACTTTTCCCAAATCCAGACCTCAAAGGTCCCTTCTTTGGGGATGGTCCACTCTGAACCTACAGTCCATTGGTGCCAATCTTTGAGGGGCTTAACAACTCCTCCTCCATAGATGGATTTCATGTACTGCTTGGCTATCCTATAGTCAGAAGTGGTACCCTTCTGTTCCCTAAATTACCCTAAACTCATGCTCGAGCCTTCTAAAAGTAGATGCGTCCATCTCCAGTTTCCCGCGACCTACGCAAGGAATTTTCCCGCGACCTACGCAAGGAATTGTCCCGCGACCTACGCAAGGACTGCCCTGCGACACACGCTGGGCGGCTGTTACTCCCCTTCGTTTGCCTCTGAGGTGCCCCCAGGGTTTCTGGCACCGACACACGGACTCCGTTCACCCTAGTTAGACCTCAGGAAAAGGAGTAATCAGTGTGAGGAAAAGGGCTCTCGCCGACACACGGCGGCCCTCTGAGTCTCCTAATGAGATATACCAGCCTCGGTTTTGGCTCTGAATAGTGACCTGACCACAGGATAGGGCTTCCAATTGACCTGTAGTGGAAAAAGGGGTGCACAGAGAACACACAGTACCTTCTGTGGGGACGGGGTACACACAGAGAACACACAGTACCTTCTGTGGGGACGGGGGGGGTGCACAGGAAACAAACACACAGTACTCCTGTGGGGAATGGGGTTACTCACACAGCTATTGGTAAGCCCGGGTGATATATATCACCTTGTCTCCTTAAAAAAATGCTCATCAACTCACTTTCCTTTGCCGATATGATTCTATATAGTCAAGCTGAACAGCACACGAAGCCCTTTTTGCAGTGACTGATCAGAAACCTCTCACTCAGCAGCAACCCTTGAATTCAGACAGTAGTTCCCACACAATATCATGAGACCCCCAGTACTCCTAACCAAATCTGCAGAGAAAAGGGAGGGAAAGAAAGAGAAGAAAGAAAAAGAGAAAAGCGCCAAAATATGAAAAACCTAAAAAATTTATAAAAAGGAAAAAATTAATAATAGGTTAAAAAATAAAAATGGGTTGGTAAATAAGGAAAAACTGAAAGAGACTTCAATAAAAACCTAAAAAAATTATAAATGGATTAGTAAAATAAGAAGACCTGTAAACAGGAGAGAAAAACAAACATAACAAACTTCAGTTACAGACAGTCCTGCTACATACATTGAGATTCAGTAAAAAGTTAATTTTACCTTAACCCAAAACGCATACAAAAACTAAAACCTTAGGAACACATACAATTGTATAGGACTGAATTAACAAATCAATGTCCTGGGGGTTCCCCTGAAACCGTACAGGAGAAATTCTACCCACCCAGTAATTGAAATGTAAATTTGCCCAGCCCCAAACAGCTTCAGATTCATTTTACCAGAGAAGCAGGATCTAACATCACAAGGTCCCAAAACCGGTTTCTTTCACATTTTAACCGTTCATATTGTGATTTAAAATCTGCTTCATTGATCAATGACCTTTGCTGTCTCTGCCTTTGCAAAGAAGCATGTCTGGGACCATTGCCCCATCGTGCTGGTGTGGTTCTGGGGTACTTAACAAACCTGTGTCTGTTGCCATTAGCAACGTTACAATATCGTGCAATGTGCCCGTATTCCCTGCATGCAAAACAAAGAATACCTCGCCTCCCTGCATAATACCTTGCCTGGGCACATGGCGATTTGATTTTGCGCACAACATTAACCATATTGAGTCCGACTCATCTGAGGAATCTTCTGGCCTTGTGTTAATACGCCTAACTCCAGGGTCAGACACATTGTCCATCTCCATCCCTGAGTCGGTTCCACTATCTGAATCACAGTCCTCAGACTTCTCCATGCTTACATCCCATACATTGCCTCCAATCCCAGACACATTACTCTCCAACGGTTGTTTCAATAACTCTGGCAATTTATTTATGCCAAACAAGTCTACAATTCAGTGTAACAGCCACAGATATACAAACATTAAGCAGAATCATCAACTATAGGACGATTTCACCACTAAACTGCCACTAATGTTCACACAATGATTCCTGTATCAGACTGGTCACTGAGCTATAACATAACCGAACACTCCACTGATATCCAGCACAAAACGTATCAAAACAAAATAAACTGTACATAGAAAGGTTACAAAAAGACAAGATAATCATTTGACAAAACTAACATTTCAGGCAAAAACAATCAGATCGCTTTCCATAGTAAACTGACTAAGATGGGCCGCCAAGCACATGGTAAAGATGGCCGCCAAGCACATGGTAAAGATGGCTGCCAAGTACATGGTAAAGGTGGCTGCCAAGCACATGGTAAAGATGGCCGCCAAGCACATGGAAGCACAGAGGAAATCAAGATAGTGTGTACAAAATCCAACAATAAAAACAGTTTCTATATTCCCTGTTCCCTACTCCCTGAAACCAGAGCACAACCTCCACTCGGTGGGTGATTTACAGGTTAGCAATATAAAAATACTCTCTAAATGCTGTCTCTAATGTACAAACACTAAAACCAATTGCTGCCTCTATAAACCTCTATAAAATTGCCTCTTACAAAATCAAAGTAACATAAAAGTTAAAAGTTACAAAAAACACAATACCCTGTCTACTTCTCATCATACAATCTCATCATACAACCTTATCACCTTATCCTTACACCCCTTGATGCAGCAGACAACAATCATATACACCAATAAGGTTCTTTTTAAGTAGATTTCTTTCCAGATATCAGCAGATTGGAGTACACAGATTTAAATTCCCAAAGAGCAAAACTTTCTCAACAATGAGAGTAAGGAAAAAGGATATTACCTTATGCCGGCCTTTTTTGCTTTTTGAAAATTAAGCTGTGTCTCCTTTAAGTTCTGCTAATAGCGGGGAAAAAAATTAGCTTTCTAATTCGTGGTCGCCAACTGTTGTGGTAAATATTAATAGTTGTAATCAGCTCGCATCAAAGTTTGTGTAAGGAAAAAGGTGAGTCCCCCTTCCCTCAGCCCCAGTCAGAGACAAACACACGTGTTACCATCTTCCTTGAAAATCCTGAGAGACTCCCCCGCGCTTCTCAGTCTGCTCACCTTTTATTTACTAACAAAAGGTGTAAAAAGGGGCCGGCCCAAGACAAGGATACAGGAAGTGATGACATAGGAATATAAGACATAAGACATAATCACTTACAATAACCTAGCTAGCTAACAAACACATTTATAACCTAGCTAGCTAACAAACACATTTATACTATAACCTACCATTACCACTGGAGCTAATTTTATCCAGCCTTGCTCAGTGATCAATGCCAGATAAAATTACTATGATCCTCATGCATGTTTATTTACAGGACAACGTCATTATCTGCAGCGGCTGATCAGGCGCACTAGAGACAACAAACGCACGTTCCTTTCGACATACACGGGAAGATATCCACTCCAATGGTTTACCCTGACACTGAGAGACATGATAACAATACACAATATATTAAATACATATCCTAATAAAATTTCCACAACACTTCTTTCCCCCTTTGTGAGGACAAACCCCAAGTATTCGACTTGCTGTTTACACCATTGCATTTTCCCTAATGACACTTTGTGTCCACATTCAAACAACCATTGTAACAGTTATATACCATCCTCAATGTTGGCCTCCACTGACATACTGCACAACAGTAAATCATCCACGTATTGCAACAACACGGAACCTTGGGGGGTGCCATGGTTTTAAAGTCATTTGGAGGACGATGCTGAACACTACAGGTGAGTCAGCATATCCCTGGGGCATTCTTGCCCAGGTTAGTTGTCGCCTCTCGAAGGAAAAAGCAAAAAGTAGTCTGGTCCTCTTGTCAACTGGGATAGAAAATAATGCATTTTTCAGATCTATCACACTGAACCAAACAGCGTCTGCTGGAATGGCAGATAATAACTGAGTGATGTCAGGTACAATAGGGGCTATAGGCACAATGATGTTGTTGATTTCCCTTAAATCCTGCACAAAGCGAACTGAACCATCTGCTTTTGCCACAGGATTTATGGGAGTGCTGAAGGGTGAAATCACCTCTTCCAGGATGCCTTTGATTAAAAATTCCTCGATCATTGGCCTCAAGCCCTCAATTTTCTCTGTGGACAAAGAGTATTGTTTCTGAAACATTGAGATGACACCTGGTTTCACAGTAGCTTTGTAAGGTGTGCAATCTGTGTCCCGTGTCATATTCATTTGAGGACCATAATGCAGGGTTAATGTTGCTAAATCCTGGGTGGTCCTGTATGTTTGCAAGAATCAGTGGCACGGGTGTAGAGATTGGAATGAGGTCTGAGTATATTCTTATGCCCTGATTTTTGGCTGACACTTGTAAGTCAAGCTTAATGAACAAATCTCTCCCTAACAGGCTGACTGGGCAATCTGGTATAATGCTGAATACATGATCTGTGATGTATTCCCTGTCCATGGTCTTGAGTGGTAGTGAGTCAGTTTTGAAAGTTTTTGTCACTACCCCATTAATTCCCATAGAGGGCTCAGATTTTCTAAATGGTCCTTTGTACAAATCCTTACTTAACACACTTGAGGTTGCACCGCTATCTACCATGAATCCTACTCTCCTTCCTCCCACTCTGTCATCTAAGTCCACCCCTTTTAGTCGGACGCTGTGGTCCTCCTTCTGTCCGTCAGAAGTGTCCCAGCTGTCCATAAGAACAGAGCTCTGATGTTAAGTACAACACTTAACATGTAACACGTAACTTCAAACATTGAAACAAACAGATCTGACAATACAGACATGAACACACAAAGGGTCCATAAGAAGCTTTTCATTGACTTCAATTTAAAAAAAATGTACAGCTCAATCAACACTGTTGGCACCAATAAAATCCCAAAAAACTTCCAAGAAAAATTAAATAAAATTCTCAATGCGCATATTATATTAAAACAAATATCGTACTCCATACACATTCACATTTTCATGTACTCCTTTTCACAAACAGCTGATAACCACGCCCTTATACATAAAATATGAATTGCATACACAGCTCTGCTAAAAACATCCATCAGTCTTCACACATTTTCGACTCAACTACAACTCAAAGCCACACCCATTCACATTCCACTGAATCATTTATGTCTTCCAACCCAGCCACACAGTTTACTTTGTTTCATCCCAAAACTTGCAGCACAGACAGACACAGCTTACCTGGAAACAGATAGCCACACCACACCCAGAATTGCTGATGGTCTATGTCACTGTTGTGCTGTGTTTTCCAATGTCTTCTGGTCTTCACTCTGTGATTAATCAACTCTTATAAGAAGACAATATACATGTTATAATCCTACAGTAATTTTGTTAAACCCAAATCATCTTATATGCCATGTGGTCTTAGTTAGTGTTGCACATATATAATAATTTTTGTTAAAAGCTGGATTCCCACATTACACTGCTTGGGAAAGAAGAAAGACAAATATTAAACAATTCTTCGTCTTGTATAATGTTATTACACATATACAGTGGGGGAAATAATTATTTGACCCCTCACTGATTTTGTAAGTTTGTCCAATGACAAAGAAATGAAAAGTCTCAGAACAGTATCATTTCAATGGTAGGTTTATTGTAACAGTGGCAGATAGCACATCAAAAGGAAAATCGAAAAAATAACTTTAAATAAAAGATAGCAACTGATTTGCATTTCATTGAGTGAAATAAGTATTTGAACCCTCTAACAAAAAAAGACTTAATACTTGGTGGAAAAACCCTTGTTTGCAAGCACAGAGGTCAAACGTTTCTTGTAATTGATGACCAAGTTTGCGCACATTTTAGGAGGAATGTTGGTCCACTCCTCTTTGCAGATCATCTCTAAATCCCTAAGGTTTCGAGGCTGTCTCTGTGCAACTCTGAGCTTGAGCTCCCTCCATAGGTTTTCGATTGGATTAAGGTCCGGAGACTGACTAGGCCACTCCATGACCTTAATGTGCTTCTTCTTGAGCCACTCCTTTGTTGCCTTTGCTGTATGTTTTGGGTCATTGTCGTGCTGGAACACCCATCCACGACCCATTTTCAGTTTCCTGGCAGAGGGAAGGAGGTTGTCGCTCAGGATTTCACGATACATGGCTCCGTCCATTTTCCCGTTTATGCGAATAAGTTGTCCTGTGCCCTTAGCAGAAAAACACCCCCAAAGCAAAATGTTTCCACCCCCATGCTTGACGGTGGGGACGGTGTTTTGGGGGTCATAGGCAGCATTTTTCTTCCTCCAAACACAGCGAGTTGAGTTAATGCCAAAGAGCTCTATTTTGGTCTCATCAGACCACAGCACCTTCTCCCAGTCACTCTCTGAATCATTCAGGTGTTCATTGGCAAACTTCAGACGGGCCTGCACATGTGCCTTCCTGAGCAGGGGGACCTTGCGAGCCCTGCAGGATTTTAATCCATTGCGGTGTAATGTGTTTCCAATGGTTTTCTTGGTGACTGTGGTCCCTGCTAATTTGAGGTCATTAACTAACTCCTCCCGTGTAGTTCTAGGATGCTTTTTCACCTTTCTCAGAACCATTGACACCCCACGAGGTGAGATCTTGCGTGGAGCCCCAGAGCGAGGTCGATTGATGGTCATTTTGTGCTCCTTCCATTTTCGAACAATCGCACCAACAGTTGTCACCTTCTCTCCCAGCTTCTTGCTAATGGTTTTGTAGCCCATTCCAGCCTTGTGCAGGTCTACAATTTTGTCTCTGACATCCTTGGACAGCTCTTTGGTCTTTCCCATGTTGGAGAGTTTGGAGTCTGCTTGATTGATTGATTCTGTGGACAGGTGTCTTTTATACAGGTGACTAGTTAAGACAGGTGTCCTTAATGAGGGTGACTAATTGAGTAGAAGTGTCTAACCACTCTGTGGGAGCCAGAACTCTTAATGGTTGGTAGGGGTTCAAATACTTATTTCACTCAATGAAATGCAAATCAGTTGCTATCTTTTATTTAAAGTTATTTTTTCGATTTTCCTTTTGATGTGCTATCTGCCACTGTTACAATAAACCTACCATTGAAATGATACTGTTCTGAGACTTTTCATTTCTTTGTCATTGGACAAACTTACAAAATCAGTGAGGGGTCAAATAATTATTTCCCCCACTGTAACATCACTTACTCTGCATGATTCCCTCCCCCCACCCTTTTTTCCTTTGCCTGCTTCTCTTATCTTAGGAATGTTTCCCTGTTAAGGCAGGGAAAGTGAATCAGTCCAAAACTTAACCAGTTCATTTCTGAACATTTAACACAAGCGCCTTTCTGATTGCAGACACTGGGGCACTTTCTTTCTTGCTAGTGCCATCAATTAACATCCTGACACTGCTCTGTTTTCTCACTCATTAGAACCCCCCTTCACCATCACAGGAGTTCTGATGTGCACAGTCTATAAGCTCTAACTTCACTGATTCTTACAGATTTTAATCCCTGTTGCCAGCCAGGCGACCTGCTGTCCGGGGCCACACTTTCTCTATAGCATTCTTTTTCACATTTTAACTTTCAATTCTCCATTAATATCACATCCTGCCAAATTGTCTACCCATGGGTTAACTAGGAAGTAAATTGTGGGACTACACCGTGCAACATAAACTTTACATGTTTCTCCCGTCTCAGGTTTGGGGTAATGTGTTTTAGACCCTTGTGCCCCCATTCCGTCTGATATTTTAATGATGCTACTTTCCTAGGACTGGCTGTACTGAACCGTGAAGGCTCTGACAAATCCTGTCAACTAGGCAAAGGACTCAGGTCTGATCACAAAATATCAGAGAGTTTCATCAAACATATAATTTGTTTTTTTGGTCTGTCACTTGCGTTCACCTATCCCCGGGTCAACGGATTGCTCCTAGCCAGGGGTTGGGGCGTCTTGCAGACCTCCGCAACACAGTAAACAACAATGCAATGTCCTTAAAACTCTATGCAAATAGCGAAATTCAGTCCGTACACTTACCACCCGGACATCAGTATCCTTATATCAACTCTAATATTCTTATACTTTAAAACAACTTTAAAAAGAGTCAAACCAAGCTCCGTCCTTGTCTCCCTGAGACAATATTATCTAGTGCGCACTATATTTTCTCTGAGTGATCCTCACGGCGGACTCCCGGAGTCCGCGGGTCACTCCCCCAGACTTCCGGTGTCTGTTCCCTGTATCCCTGATACAGTAATTATACTAGTAGTTGTCGATTCTACTTACTAGATCGAGACGTGGTCCTCGGATCGGCCAGAGGACAATAACAGATGCCTTTCTCACCGGACTCGAGGATGATCTTCTTGATCCCGGACGAGCCCCAAACTGTTAGGAAATCTCAACGTCCCTCTGGTACCCCTGGTACCAAACTTCTAGTATCGGATTGGTTTGAGTCTTGTTCTGACGTCAGGAGAGCGCTTCACTCAGTAGGGAATAACAGACACAACAATGATGTACTGAATGAACACTCTGAAGTTTATTTTTAATGCACACAGGTTATATAGAGGGGGTTTTACCCCCTTTATTAGCATATCAACGTAAAGTATTTATTCAACCTATCATATTAACACATTTTATTCTACAGGCAAAAAGAGCAACAAAAACAGAACCAAAGAGATAAGATTCATGGTTACAGAGAACAGAAATTTAGCAGAAAACAGAGTTAGTTTTAACATATAAAAACATGGATTCCTTTAACTCACTTATGCATGTCTAATCCCAGATGTGCAGTATATCAGAGGGTTTTTTCACCCCAGTGAGCAAAAAGCCATATTTCTGGCCTAAATGTGACACTCACTAATGCACGCCTAATCCCAGATATGCAGTATATCAGAGGGTTTTTTCACCCCAGTAAGCAAAAAGTCGTATTTGTGGCCTAAATGTGACACTCACTAATGCACGTCTAATCCCAGATATGCAGTATATCAGAGGGTTTTTTCACCCCTGTAAGCAAAAAACCATATTTGTGGCCTAAATGTGACACTCACTAATGCACTTTTAATCCCAGATATGCAGTATATCAGAGGGTTTTTTAACCCCAGTAACCAAAAAGTCGTATTTCTGGCCTAAATGTGACACTCACTTATGCATGTCTAATCCCAGAAGTGCAGTATAATAGTGGGGATTTTTCTCCCAAGTAAGCACAAAGATGTATTTCTGGTCTAAATGTGACACTCATTTATGCAGGTCTAATCCTAGATGTGCAGTATATTAGAGGGTTTTTTCACCCCAGTAAGCACAAAGATATATTTCAGGTCTAAATGTGACAGTCACTTATGCACGTCTAATCCCAGATGTGCAGTTAATCAGAGGGTTTTTTCACTTCAGTAACCAAAAAGCTGTATTTCTAGCCTAAATGTGACACTCACTAATGCACGTCTAATCCCACATGTGCACTATATGAAACAGATGTATTTTTTTCACCCCAGTAAGCAAAAAGCCGTATTTCTGGCCTAAGTGTGACACTCACTTATGCACGTCTAATCCCAGATGTGCAATATATCAGAGGGTTTTTATAACCCCAGTAAGCAAAAAGACGTATTTCTGGCCTAAATGTGACACTCACTTATGCACATCTAATCCCAGATGTGCACTATATGAAACAGATGTATTTTTTTCACCCCAGTAAGCAAAAAGCTGTATTTCTGGCCTAAATCTGACATTCACTTATGCACGTCTAATCCCAGATGTGCAGTATATAAGGGTTTTTTTTCACCCCAGTAAGCAAAAAGCCGTATTTGTGGCCTAAATGTGACACTCACTTATGCACGTCTAATCCCAGATGTGCAGTATATCAGAGGGTTTTTATAACACCAGTAACGAAAAAGCCGTATTTCTGGCGTAAATGTGACACTCACTTTTGCATGTCTAATCCAGATGTGCAGTATATCAGAAGGTTTTTTCACCGCAGTAAGCAAAAATCCGTATTTCTATCCTAAATGTGACACTCACTTATGCACGTCTAATCCCAGATGTGCACTATATGAAACAGATGTTTTTTTTTTTTACCCCAGTAAGCAAAAAGCTGTATTTCTGCCCTAAATGTGACACTCACTTATGCACGTCTAATCCCAGATGTGCAATATATCAGAGGTTTTTTTTCACCCCAGTAACCAAAAAGCTGTATTTCTATCTTAAATGTGACACTCACTTATGAACGTCTAATCCCAGATGTGCATTATATGAAACACATGTATTTTTTTCACCCCAGTAGGCAAAAAGCAGTATTTCTGGCCTAAATGTGACACTCACTTATGCACGTCTAATCCTAGATGTGCACTATATGAAACAGATGTATTTTTTTCACCACAGTAACCAAAAAGCTGTATTTCTATCCTAAATGTGACACTCACTTATGCACGTCTAATCCCAGATGTGCACTATATGAAACATATGTATTTTTTTCACCCCAGTAAGCAAAAAGCTGTATTTCTGGCCTAAATCTGACATTCACTAATGCACGTCTAATCCAAGATATGCAGTATATCAGAGGGTTTTTTCACCCCAGTAAGCAAAAAGCCGTATTTGTGGCCTAAATGTGACACTCACTTATGCACGTCTAATCCCAGATGTGCAGTTTATCAGAGGGTTTTTTCAACCCAGTAAGCAAAAAGCCGTATTTGTGGCCTAAATGTGACACTCACCAATGCACATCTAATCCCAGATATGCAGTATATCAGAGGGTTTTTTCACCCTAGTAAGCAAAAAGCCGTATTTGTGGCCTAAATATGACACTCACTTATGCACGTCTAATCCCAGATTTGCACTATATGAAAAAGATGTTTTTTTTCACCCCAGTAACCAAAAAGCTGCATTTCTATCCTAAATGTGACGCTCACTTATGCACGTCTGATCCCAGATGTGCATTATATGAAACACATGTATTTTTTTCACCCCAGTAAGCACAAAGCCGTATTTCTGGCCTAAATGTGACACTCACTTATGCAAGTCTAATCCCAGATGTGCACTATATGAAACAGATATATTTTTTTCACCCCAGTAATCACAAAGCCGTATTTCTGGCCTAAATGTGCCACTCACTAATGCACGTCTAATCCCAGATGTGCAG
Organism: Bufo bufo; assembly: GCF_905171765.1. Taxonomy (NCBI): domain Eukaryota; kingdom Metazoa; phylum Chordata; class Amphibia; order Anura; family Bufonidae; genus Bufo; species Bufo bufo. The sequence goes on from NC_053392.1 coordinate 414,190,403, forward strand.
TATATCAGATGTTTTTTTCACCCCAGTAAGCAAAAAGCCGTATTTCTGGCCTAAATGTGACACACACTCATGCATGTCTAATCCCAGATGTGCACTATATGAAACAGATGGGTTTTTTTTCACCCCAGTAACCAAAAAGCGGTATTTCTGGCCTAAATGTGACACTCACTTGTGCACATCTAATCCTAGATCTGCACTATATGAAACAGATGTATTTTTTTCACCACAGTAAGCAAAAAGCTGTATTTCTGGCCTAAATGTGACACTCACTTATGCACGTCTAATCCCAGATGTGCACTATATGAAACAGATGTGTTTTTTTACCCCAGTAACCAAAAAACTGTATTTCTGGCCTAAATGTGACACTCACTTATGCACGTCTATCATAGGGTTTTTATAACCCCAGTAACCAAAAAGCCGTATTTCTGGCCTAAATGGGACACTCACTTATGCACATCTAATCCTAGATCTGCACTATATGAAACAGATGTATTTTTTTCACCACAGTAAGCAAAAAGCTGTATTTCTGGCCTAAATGTGACACTCACTTATGCACGTCTAATCCCAGATGTGCACTATATGAAACAGATGTATTTTCTTTCACCCTAGTAAGCACAAAGCCGTATTTCTGGGCTAAATGTGACACTTACTTATGCACGTCTAATCCCAGATGTGCACTATATGAAACAGATGTATTTTCTTTCACCCTAGTAAGCACAAAGCCGTATTTCTGGCCTAAATGTGACACTAACTTATGCACGTCTATCATAGGGTTTTTATAACCCCAGTAACCAAAAAGCTGTATTTCTGGCCTAAATGTGACACTCACTTATGCATGTCTAATCCCAGATGTGCACTATATGAAACAGATGTATTTTTTTTCACCCTAGTAAGCACAAAGCCGTATTTTTGGCCTAAATGTGACACTCACTTATGCACGTCTATCATAGGGTTTTTATAACCCCAGTAACCAAAAAGCCGTATTTCTGGCCTAAATGGGACACTCACTTATGCACATCTAATCCTAGATCTGCACTATATGAAACAGATGTATTTTTTTCACCACAGTAAGCAAAAAGCTGTATTTCTGGCCTAAATGTGACACTCACTTATGCACGTCTAATCCCAGATGTGCACTATATGAAACAGATGTATTTTCTTTCACCCTAGTAAGCACAAAGCCGTATTTCTGGGCTAAATGTGACACTTACTTATGCACGTCTAATCCCAGATGTGCACTATATGAAACAGATGTGTTTTTTTACCCCAGTAACCAAAAAACTGTATTTCTGGCCTAAATGTGACACTAACTTATGCACGTCTATCATAGGGTTTTTATAACCCCAGTAACCAAAAAGCTGTATTTCTGGCCTAAATGTGACACTCACTTATGCACGTCTAATCCCAGATGTGCACTATATGAAACAGATGTATTTTTTTTCACCCTAGTAAGCACAAAGCCGTATTTTTGGCCTAAATGTGACACTCACTTATGCACGTCTAATCCCAGATGTGCACTATATGAAACAGATGTGTTTTTTTACCCCAGTAACCCAAAAACTGTATTTCTGGCCTAAATGTGACACTCACTTATGCACGTCTATCATAGGGTTTTTATAACCCCAGTAACCAAAAAGCCGTATTTCTGGCCTAAATGTGACACTCACTTATGCATGTCTAATCCCAGATGAGCACTATATGAAAAAGATGGGTTTTTTTTCACCCCAGTAACCATAAAGCTGTATTTCTGGCCTAAATGTGACACTCACTTATGCTTGTCTAATCAAAGATGTGCACTATATGAAACAGATGTATTTTTTTCACCTCAGTAAGCAAAAAGCTGTATTTCTGGCCTAAATGTGACACTCAACTATGCATGTCTAATCCCTCATGTGCAGTATATCACAGGGTTTTTTCACCCCAGTAAGCACAAAGCCGTAGGTCTAATCCCAGATGTGCAGTATATTAGAAGGTTTTTATAACCCCAGTAACCAAAAAGCCGTATTTCTGGCCTAAATGTGACACTCACTTATGCACGTCTAATCCCAGATGTGCACTATATGAAACAGATGGTTTTTTTTTCATCCCAGTAAGCAAAAAGCTGTATTTCTGGTCTTGCAGACATGCAGATATCCTGTGCTGGTGCACTATCGTTGCATAAAATGCCTGCCAATTATGTATTGATATTGACTAACTGAAGGAAAAAAACTTTGTTTTCAGTAGTAGTTGGCTAAGGGCAGGCTTAAAAAAATTGTGCACTGCACCCACAAAACACATTTGCTGTAGATCGCTGAGTAAAGAAGCAGTTCTGAATCTTCATAAGATTTCTCCCTGATCTCTCCCTCTAAGCAGCTGCAGTTGCAGCCTCTCCCTACACTATTTCGAACAGAGTGACGGGCGGCGCTACGTGATTTCAGCTTAAATAGAGGCTGGGTCACATGCTGCAGTTGGCCAATCACAGCCATGCCAGTAGTAGGCATGGCTGTGATGGCTTTTTGGTAGTATGACACTTGTTGATTGGCTGCTTTGCAGCCTTTCAAAAAGCGCCATAAAAATCACGGAACCCTGAACCCGAACTTTTACGTAAATGTTCGGGTCCGGGTGCCGAAAACCCTAAAGTTCGGTACGAACCAGAACTTTATAATTCGGGTTCGCTCAACTCTACTCCTAATGCATCCCTATACCTAGCCCTAACTCCTAACCGTATGAGCGGACCTGTTTGGTAGGACGGCTCATACCCTGGATACCTAAGGCCCTGAGTCGCCCTGAGAATCCGTCACAAAAGGAGCTGAGGAGAGGTGCCCTGTTCTTCCAGTACACGGAAGAACAGGAGTCTCAAAAGGCCTAGAAGCAGGGAAAGGAAAAGACAATATACAGCAAGAGAATCGGCAGGTAAGAAAACAAGACAACACACTTACCTGCCGCTGCCACCACGGCTGAAACCCGTGAATACGTACCGGAGCCCTAACACCAAATAGGACACCGTACCAGCAACTCACTCAGGTATCCAGCACACCATACTCCGCCAGGACCCCCATGCCTCAAGGTGCATGGCAGCCCCAGGTGGCACTGCATACAGGCTAAGAAGTAGAGTTGAGGGAAACACCTAGATGTTCGGGGAGTTCAGCCGAACTATAAAAAAAAGTTCGGGTTCGGAACTCGAACTTGATCCAAACTTGGACCCGAACCATTGAATTCAATTAGGAACCCGAACTTCACTTTATTATTTTCCGTTATAACATGGTCAGCTTTTTCAGATCTGAGTTTTCACGATCGTGAAAACTCAAATCCGACAGTATATTCTAAGACAGAGGCGTTCCCATGGTGATGGGGATGCTTCAAGTTAGAATATACTAAGAACTAAATACAAGGATTTGAAAGGAGAAGATGGCGAGTCCTACTCAAGCCTTCGAAATTTGAGAGTATTTGAGGCAAATGGACTGATTTTCTAACTCCCACTAAATCACTCCAACTGTTTGAACTTTAGTCATTTTTAGCTAGTTTATTGGTATAATGCATTGTGGTTTGCAATGAAACTTTACCATTTTAGTTTTTAACAGTTTTTGCTTGTTTTCTTTATTCTATGATTGTAAGTCGTATGTTTTCAATATCTTTAATATCATTTTTTGTTTAGTGCTTTTTCCAAAATATGAGAATTAATCATTGGATTACTGACTGGTACTTACTCCTCACTTCCTCTTTCCTTCCTTCCCCCTCTCTCCTTTCCCTCCCCTCCCTGTCCCCACCTTCCACTGTCCCATCACTCACCCTAGTTTTCTTATTCCCCATTTTTCAGAATTATGTGATTTGCATTATTTATATACACTCACCTAAAGAATTATTAGGAACACCATACTAATACGGTGTTGGACCCCCTTTTGCCTTCAGAACTGCCTTAATTCTACGTGGCATTGATTTAACAAGGTGCTGATAGTATTCTTTAGAAATGTTGGCCCATATTGATAGGCTAGCATCTTGCAGTTGATGGAGATTTGAGGGATGCACATCCAGGGCACAAAGCTCCCGTTCCACCACATCCCAAAGATGCTCTATTTGGTTGAGATCTGGTGACTGTGGGGGCCATTTTAGTACAGTGAACTCATTGTCATGTTCAAGAAACCAATTTGAAATGATTCGAGCTTTGTGACATGGTGCATTATCCTGCTGGAAGTAGCCATCAGAGGATGGATACATGTTCTCATTCTGTTTACGCCAAATTCGGACTCTACCATTTCAATGTCTCAACAGAAATCGAGACTCATCAGACCAGGCAACATTTTTCCAGTCTTCAACAGTCCAATTTTGGTGAGCTCGTGCAAATTGTAGCCTCTTTTTCCTATTTGTAGTGGAGATGAGTGGTACCCGGTGGGGTCTTTTGCTGTTGTAGCCCATCCGCCTCAAGGTTGTGCGTGTTGTGGCTTCACAAATGCTTTGCTGCATACCTCGGTTGTAACGAGTGGTTATTTCAGTCAACGTTGCTCTTCTATCAGCTTGAATCAGTCAGCCCATTCTCCTCTGACCTCTAGCATCCACAAGGCATTTTTGCCCACAGGACTGCCGCATACTGGATGTTTTTCCCTTTTCACACCATTCTTTGTAAACCCTAGAAATGGTTGTGCGTGAAAATCCCAGTAACTGAGCAGATTGCGATATACTCAGACCGGCCTGTCTGGCACCAACAACCATGCCATGCTCAAAATTGCTTAAATCACCTTTCTTTCCCATTCTGACATTCAGTTTGGAGTTCAGGAGATGGTCTTGACCAGGACCACACCCCTAAATGCATTAAAGCAACTGCCATGTGATTGGTTGACTAGATAATTGCATTAATGAGAAATAGAACAGGTGTTCCTAATAATTCTTTAGGTGAGTGTATATGCGTTTTTATGTTTACTGAGAGTGACGTTACTCTCATGTTTGTAATCTTAAAACTTTTCAAAATAAAAGAATTTACAAGAATATACTAAGAACTGTGTACAGTCGTGGCCAAAAGTTTTGAGAATTACATAAATATTGGAAATTGGAAAAGTTGATGCTTAAGTTTTTATAATAGCAATTTGCATATACTCCAGAATGTTATGAAGAGTGTTCAGATGAATTGCATAGTCCTTCTTTGCCATGAAAATTAACTTAATCCCCAAAAAAACTTTCCACTGCATTTCATTGCTGTCATTATAGGACCTGCTGAGATCATTTCAGTAATCGTCTTGTTAACTCAGGTGAGAATTTTGACGAGCACAAGGCTGGAGATCATTATGTCAGACTGATTGGGTTAAAATGGCAGACTTGACCTGTTAAAAGGAGGGTGATGCTTGAAATCATTGTTCTTCCATTGTTAACCATGGTGACCTGCAAAGAAACGCGTGCAGCCATCATTGCGTTGCTTAAAAATGGCTTCACAGGCAAGGATATTGTGGCTACTAAGATTGCACCTCAATCAACAATTTATAGGATCATCAAGAACTTCAAGAATAGAGGTTCAATTCTTGTTAAGAAGGCTTCAGGGCGTCCAAGAAAGTCCAGCAAGCACCAGGATCGTCTCCTAAAGAGGATTCAGCTGCGGGATCGGAGTGCCACCAGTGCAGAGCTTGCTCAGGAATGGCAGTAGGCAGGTGTGAGCGCATCTGCACGCACAGTGAGGCGAAGACTTTTGGAAGATGGCCTGGTGTCAAGAAGGGCAGCAAATAAGCCACTTCTCTCCAAAAAAAACATCAGTGACAGATTGATCTTCTGCAGAAAATATGGTGAATGGACTGCTGAGGACTGGGGCAAAGTCATATTCTCCGATGAAGCCTCTTTCCGATTGGCACATCAGGAAAAAGGCTTGTCCGGAGAAGAAAAGGTGAGCGCTACCACCAGTCCTGTGTCATGCCAACAGTAAAGCATCCTGAGACCATTCATGTGTGGGGTTGCTTCTCATCCAAGGGAGTGGGCTCACTCACAATTTTGCCCAAAAACACAGCCATGAATAAAGAATGGTACCAAAACACCCTCCAACAGCAACTTCTTCCAACAATCCAACAACAGTTTGGTGAAGAACAATGCATTTTCCATCACGATGGAGCACCGTGCCATAAGGCAAAAGTGGCTCGGGGACCAAAACGTTGACATTTTGGGTCCATGGCCTGGAAACTCCCCAGATCTTAATCCCATTGAGAACTTGTGGTCAATCCTCAAGAGGCGGGTGGACAAACAAAAACCCACTAATTCTGAAAGAATGGGTTGCTATCAGTCAGGAATTGGCCCAGAAGTTGATTGAGAGCATGCCCAGTCGAATTGCAGAGGTCCTGAAAAAGAAGGGCCAACACTGCAAATACTGGCATAAATGTCATGTAATTGTCGATAAAAGCCTTTGAAACGTATGAAGTGCATGTAATTATATTTCACTACATCACAGAAACAACTGAAACAAAGATCTAAAAGCAGTTTAGCAGCAAACTTTGTGAAAACTAATATTTGTGTCATTCGCAAAACGTTTGGCCGCGACTTGTACATAACAGCCCTATGCTGCCTGGCAGCACCCGATCTCTTACAGGGGGCTGTGATCCGCACAATTAACCCCTCAGGTGCCGTACCTGAGGGGTTAATTGTGCGGATTTCAGCCCCCTGTAAGAGATCAGGTGCTGCCAGGAAGCAGGGGCCAGACCCCCCCTCCCTCCCCAGTATTAAAATAATTGTTGGCCAGTGCAGCCCCCCCACCCCCCCTATTAAAATCATTGGTGTCCAGTGCGGCCTCCTCTCTCCTCCCACCCCTAATTAAAATCATTGGTGTCAGTGGCTACAGGTTAACAACCCCACTCCCCCCATCATTGGTGGCAGCGGAGCGGCAGTTTCAATCGGAGTCCCAGTTTAATTGCTGGGGCTCCGATCGGTTACCATGGCAGCCAGGATGCTACTGCAGTCCTGGCTGCCATGGTTACTTAGCACTTTTAGCAGCATTATACTTACGTGCACTGTCTGTGGCCGGCCGGGCGCTCCTCCTACTGGTAAGTGACAGGTCTGTGCTATAAGCAATGCGCCACACAGACCTTTCACTTACCAGTAGGAGGAGCGCCGGCTGGCCACAGACAGCGCATGTAAGTATAATGCTGCTAAAAGTGCTAAGTAACCATGGCAGCCAGGACTGCAGTAGTGTCCTGGCTGCCGGATCGGAGCCCCAGCGATTAAACTGGGACTCCGATCGGAACTGCCGATCTGCTGCCACCAATGATTGGGGGAGGGGGGGTTGTTAACCAATGATTTTAATTAGGGGGGGGAGTGGGGAGGCCGCACTGGACACCAATGATTTTAATAGGGGGTGGGTGGGGGTGGGGTGCAGCACTAGACACCAATGATTTTAATAGTGAGGGACACCTGAGGGGTTAATTGTGCGGATCACAGCCCCCTGTAAGAGATCAGGTGCTGCCAGGCAGCAGGGGGCCGTTATGTCCACAGTTCTCAGTATATTCTAATATCCTGTCGGATCTGAGTTTTCACGATCTAACTCAAATCCGATGGTATATTCTAACATAGAGGCGTTCCCATGGTGATGGGGACGCTTCAAGTTAAAATATACCATCGGATTGGAGAAAACTCCGATCCGATGGTATATTAATATTACCCGAACCCGAACTTTTACTGAAATGTTCGGGTTTGGATGCCGAACACCGTAAAGTTCGGTACGAACCCAAACTTTACAGTTCGGGTTCGCTTAACCCTACTAGGAAGTCTAGCAACCATGCTGGAAGATATCACCAAACATACCAGACAAGGAACACCAAGCTAGACATCACAACACACCAAATCATAACCCCACACCAAACATACAACACATGTAAAGGAGAGAAGACATCGCTGGAGACCTCGATGTCCCACGAGGAGGCCCTCAATCTGGGAGATGAAGTATGAAGTTTAGGAGCATAACTACAGCACACACCATGGCTGGAGTTACACTGACAAATGGCCTCTAGCCACAGGTAAGATGAAGCACCTTGTGACCACGCCCAACAAGGTGGGTAACCCCTCCAGCACCGCACAGAGGAGGAAACAACTGAAAGGGGAAGTGCACACACCAGCAAGAAAAAGCTACACGTTGCCGCAGGCAACAACATGCAAGGCAACCATGTCACAGCACACATCACAAAGGCCGTGACACTGCCCCGCATGCTGAAACAGCAACACGTTGCCACAAGAAACAGCAAGCGTGGCATAAGTGTCACAGCGCACACCAAAGGCCGTGACATATGCAGATTGCGGTGCTAAGGACCTTTGCACCACAATCTGTGTCAGAAATACACCTAACATAGACATATTTCTATATAATACATGATCAACTAATTGTATTATCATTCGGGAGTAGGGCTAATATCTTTATACTATATAGATTCTAGTGTATTATACTGTGCCCTGTATTTCCCAGTAGAAAATGATCATTGGGAAACACAGTCCTCATCATTGACCACCAGGACCAGATAAAGCTCTGTCAGTACATGGCAGCCTGCCCTCTCTGCCACGCTGTGTACTGGTGCTTATTCTGACACTAGGGCTGGGTTCACATCCTATTTTTGCCATCCATTTAATGCATACCAAAAATGTATGCGTTAACAGATGCATCAGACTGATGTCATACAGTGGCATCCGTTCACCATACAGTTCCATGGTATAAAAAAAAATGTACGTTAATGGATGCATTTTTTTTTTTATAGACTCTGCAGGATACAAAAAAGTGGAATGCTGCACATTTGTTTACATCAAACCGATAGGAAATAAAAAAATTTCCAAGCTCCAGCAGGGCACATTTTTGAGAGTTTCCTTTTAAGACGCATAAAAATGGCCCCTGATTAAAATACATATTTTTGGTGGGAATATCACTGTCCATGTTATGGGACTATTTGTGTAGTTCTAGTAACTGTTTACGGGCTGCAAATATGACCTGAAAGTTTTTCAGGGTCGCCTGCCATTAAAGTAAATGGGGCCCGCCGCAAACTTACGGTTTGCAAAGATTTGATCGCGTTCGCGCCCCATCCCGGCCGATGTTCGTCCATCACAAGTCACCACTCTATAGGAAAAGTACGTAAAAGTATGATTTTTTCCATCTCTGGCCCTGACACACAAAATGTATTGCACAGATGTCACAAGTCACTGCAGACACCCTTCTATAGGAAAAGTACGTAAAAGTATGGAAAAATATACTCGATTTAACTTATATTGTTTCTTTCTCTGACCCTGACACACACAAGGTATTGCACAGATGTCAGAGGTCACTGCAGACACCCTTCTATTGGAAAAGTACGTAAAAGTATGGAAAAAATATACTAGTTTTCACTTATATTTTTCTATCTCTGGCCCTTACACACATAAGTAGGTTTGAGCGAACCCATCCTGTAAAGTTCGGGTTCGTTCCGAACTTTAGGATTTTTGGACCCTGGACCCAAACCCGAACTTTTCAGTAAAAGTTCGAGTTCGGTGTTCGGCGAGTTAATGGCGCTTTTTGAAAGGCTGCAGAGCAGCCAATCAACAAGCTTTTAACTCGTGTGCCCTTAGAAGCCATCACAGCCATGCCTACTTATGGCATGGCTGTGATTGGCCAGTGCAGAATGTGACCCAGCCTCTATATAAGCTGGAGTCACATAGCGCTTCACGTCACTCTGCTCTTACTAGTGTAGGGATAGGATGCTGCTGCTGTGAGTGAGAGAATAGGAAAGAATCTGTTATCAGTGCTTGTTAACTCTGCAATCTACAGCAATTTTGTTTTGTGGGTGCAGTGCACCATTTTTTTTACCCTGCCCTGAGCCCAGCGACACGGAAAAAGAACTTTTATCCGTCTGCTAGTTAGGTGGGCATCAGCGGCCATTTTGTACAAGTTCAGTGCACCAGCACAGCATATGTGCATTTGTGACAGTCAAATACAAGGTTTAAATACTGCAATTATATTCTTGGTTTAAAAAACACCTATTTTGTGCAAGATAATACATTTTGGGTCCTTTGCTGAATTTGTGACAGTCAAATACAAACTTTAAATACTGCAGTCATATTCTGGGTTTAAAATAGCACCCATTTTTTGCAAGACCCTACATCTGTGGCCTTTGCTGCATTTGTCACAGTCAAATACAAGTGTTAGATACTGCTGTTATATTGTGTTTTTTTTTTTAAAAACACCCATTTTGGGCAAGATAATACATTTGCGGCCTTTGCTGCATTTCTGAAAGTCCAATACAAGCATGATATACTGCTGTTATATTCTGGTTTTTAAAAAAACACCCATTTTGTTGCAAGATAATACATTTGAGGCCTTTGTTGCATTTGCGACAGTCAAATACAAGCGTTAGATACTGCTGTTATATTCTGGTATTAAAAAAACACCCATTTTGTAGCAAGATAATACATATGCGGCCTTTGCTGTATTTATGACAGTCCAATACAAACTTAAGATACTACTGTTATATTCTGGTATTAAAAAAAACACCCATTTTGTGGAAAGACACTACATTTGGGGCCTTTGCTGCATTTGTCACAGTCAAATACAACCAGTCAATACTGCAGTTACATTGTTGGGTGACAAATTAACATTTTTTGTGACTGTGAAGTAATTGTATAAAATTCGCCTGTCACACTGTTGTGTGACCTCAAGAAAATGTTCCTCTTTATGACACCGGCACTGCCTTACTCTCCGTGAGATTATTGGGTGACTATTGGCAATTACATTGTCGCCTGACATAAACCATCTGTTAATTTGGTTGGTCAACGCAAAGAATGAAGAGAACGTCAAATAAGGGACGTAGCCCCAGTCATGGAGCTCCTGTTGCACGGAGAGGACGTGGTCGATCTGTGCCAGCTACACGCACAAGTGAAACACCTTCCTCAGCTGCAAGTAGGCGACAGAACCTTTACGGTTCTTTGGTAGGGCCGAATGCGGCTCTACGAATGATGAGGCCAGAACAAGTACAGGCGATAGTAGATTGGGTGGTTGACAGTGCCTCCAGTTCCTTCACATTGTCTCTCACCCAGTCTCCTGTTGAAAGATCAGAGTTGGCACCTGCAGCCCATGTTCATTAGTCTTTCACCTCACCCCCAAGCAGTCTGAGCCCCCAGTCATGCAGCAGTCTCTTCTGCTTTTTGATGACTCTGCTAGCAGGGTTTCCCAGGGCCATCCACATAGCCCTGCCCCATAAGTGGAAGAGATTGAGTGCACCGATGTCCAACCACTTATGTTTCAGGATGAGTACATGGGAGGACCACCGCAGCACGTCTCGGATGATGATGAAACACAGGTGCCAACTGTAACATAGTAACATAGTACATAAGGCCGAAAAAAGACATTTGTCCATCCAGTTCGGCCTGTCATCCTGCAAGTTGATCCAGAGGAAGGCAAAAAAAACCCTGTATGGAAGAAGCCAATTTTCCTCACTTTAGGGGAATATAAAATTCCTTCCCGAGTCCAATCAGGCAATCAGAATAACTCCCTGGATCAACAACCCCTCTCTAGTAGCTATAGCCTGTAATATTATTACGCTCCAGAAATACATCCAGGCCCCTCTTGAATTCCTTTATTGTACTCACCATCACCACCTCCTCAGGCAGAGAGTTCCATAGTCTCACTGCTATTACCGTAAAGAATGCTTTTCTATGTTTGTGTACAAACCTTCTTTCCTCCAAACGCAGAGGATGTCCCCTCGTCACAGTCACAGTCCTGGGGAGAAATAGATGATGGGATAGATCTCTATACTGACCTCTGATATATTTATACATAGTAATTAGATCTCCCCTCAGTCATCTTTTTTCTAACGTGAATAACCCTAATTTTGATAATCTTTCAGGGTACTGTAGTTGCCCCATTCCAGTTATTACTTTAGTTGCCCTCCTCTGGACCCTCTCCAGCTCTGCTATGTCTGCCTTGTTCACTGGAGCCCAGAACTGCTGTGGCTTTCTGCAGTGTTCAGACCGACAAGGAGGGCAGGGGTCAAGACGGGGTGGAAGATGATGTGGAGGACAATGAGGTACTAGATGCCACATGGAATCAAGGTCATGCAAATAAAATGTCTAGTTCGGAGGAAGAGGCGGTGGTCGCACAGAGGCAACAGCACAGCAAAAGAGGGAGCAGAGTGCAAAAGCATTTTAGCCGTGAATAAACCCCTGCTCTGCATAGGAGACAGGGACATAAATTTCTAAAAATTGTCTGTTACATTGTCAGGTGACATTTTACCAATTTTGCCGTATACAAACCCCTGCTCTGCATAGGTGACGGGGAGCTAATTTTTGTAAGAACATCTATTTAATAGAGATGTCGCGAACATAAAATATTCTGTTCACGAACGGCGAACGCAAATTTTCGCAAATGTTCACAAACGGGCGAACCACCATAGACTTCAATAGGCAGGCAAATTTTAAAACCCACAGGGACTCTTTCTGGCCACAATAGTGATGGAAATTTTTTATTTTATTTTTATCACTGCACAATCACTTCACAAGCGCTGCGGCGATAAAAAAATAATCAGTTTTGATATTTTTTATCAATCGCAGCGGCTTCCTGTATTTCGCTAGCCTCCCATTTGTAAGACAGGCTTGCTTTTTTTCTTGGGTAGTCTCAGGGAATACCCCCTAAATTTAGTTGACAAATGGCAAGTAAGGGGTATTCTTCTGAAGAGGCCTACAGGATTCTGACCCAGTCGGATGAGGAACCCTCATCTGACTAATCCAGCGGGTCAGAATACGAACCTGTAGAAAGCAGTGGCAGTCTGACCCAAAGTTCGGACGATGAGGTTGAGGTCCCTGATACCACCAGGCATACCCGGCCCCGTGTTGCTAGACCACAGGTTGCGCAGGATCCGCTTTAAGGGCAGCAGAGTGGGGCTGGCGCTGTCGGATTACGTGGTGAGGCATACACCAGCAGCACAGCCCATCCTGGACCTAGTATCAGCACTGCTGTAGAACATGGTGAAGTGGCGAGCACCAGAAGGGCAGTTGAAGCTGGTACGGTGGCACGTGCATTAGTTCCCCCGTCGCAGCCACCGTACAGACAGGCCCGTAGAGCCCCTAGAGTCCCTGAGGTGCTGACAAACCCTGATTGGCAGCCCCCAACTTCAGCCGCACCAGTAGTTCCCCCTTTCACCGCCCAGTCTGGAGTTCGGGTTGAGACAGCTCAGATCGGATCGGCACTGGGGTTTTTTGAGCTGTTCTTGACTGAGGAGCTCTTGGACTTAGTCGCGGCAGAAACAAACTTATATGCCACTCAATTTATAGCCGCCAACCCGGGAAGCTTTTATGCCCAGTCTTTCCGAATTTAAAACTTTTCTGGGCCTTCTCCTCAACATGGGCCTGACAAAAAAAGCATGAATTGCGGTCATATTGGTCCACAAACCCAATTCATCACATGCCCATGTTCTCTGCTGCCATGTCCAGGACACGATTTGAGACCATCCTGCATTTCCTGCACCTTAGTGACAACAGCACCTCTCGTCCCAGAGGCCACCCAGCTTTTGACCGGCTCCACAAAATTCGTCCCCTCATAGACCACCTTAACACCAAATTTGCAGATTTGTATACCCCAAAACATCTGCATAGACGAGTCCCTGATACATTTTACCGGGCGCCTTGGCTTCAAACAATACTTCCCAAGCAAGCGCGCCCGGTATGGGGTCAAATTGCATAAGCTCTGTGAAAGGACCACAGGCTATACGCACAAATTTCGTGTCTATGAGGGTAAAGATCAGACCCTGGAGCCGGTCTGTTGGCCTGACTACCTGGGGAGCAGTGGGAAGACAGTCTGGGACTTGGTGTCACCCTTATTTGGCAAGGGGTACCATCTTTATGTGGACAATTTCTACACAAGTGTGCCCCTCTTCAGGCATTTGTTTCTAGAACAGATTGACTGCTGTGGCACCGTGCGACCTAGTCACCGGGGCTTCCCCCAACGGCTCGTTACCACCCGTCTTGCAGGGGGGGAGAGGGCTGCCTTGTGTTACGAAGAACTGCTCGCGGTGAAATGGAGAGACAAGAGTGACGTTTACACGCTCTCCTCCATTTACGCAGACACGACAATCCAAATTGAACGAGCAACCAGTGTCATTGAAAAGCCCCTCTCGGTCCACGACTATCATTCGCTAATGGGAGGGGTGGACTTCAATGACCAGATGTTGGCTCCGTATTTAGTTTCCCGCCGCACCAGACGCTGGTATAAGAAGGTGTCTGTATATTTAATTCAATTGGCTGTCTATAATAGTTTTGTTCTCTACAGTAAGGCTGGGAGAACAGGATCCTTCCTCAAATTGCGGGAAGAGATCATCCAGAACCTCCTGTATCCAGGAGGTTCCGTGGCCCCAACCACCAGTGTAGTGAGCCGTCTACACGAGCGACATTTCCCCAATGTCGTTGCTGGTACCTCAAACCAAGCGCGACCCCGAAAAAGATGTTGTGTCTGTAGCAGGAGTGGAATAAGGCGTGACACCTGATATTTCTGTCCTGACTGCCCTGACCACCCTGCCCTATGCTTAGGGAGTGTTTCCGGAAGTACCACACACAGGTACACTATTAGTATAGGGATTGCGTGACACAGGACAGGCACACAGGGGTCTTAGGGCCCTTTCACACAGAGCTGCTGCAAACCTCTCCTTTCACCTGGGACAAAGTGCATAATGTACTTCGCCACATCTCTGGGCGATTTGCGCTTTGCACATTGTCCCATGGGGAAGGAGAGGTTTGTCCTATAAAGGTAAAAAAAAAAAAGTTCAATAAAGTTTATAAAAGTTAATGTTCTGTTTCAAATGTTATATAAAGTTAATGTTAATAAATTTATTGCATTGCGGCCTGTTTTTTGTTTTTTTTACCTTCTAGGTGGACCAACCAATGAACCAACTGCAGCACTGATGTGCATTCTGACAGAAGCATTGCGCTGTTGTCAGATTACACAAAAGTCGCTGTATGCGGCGCTGCAAGACGAGATTTCTCCTCTGCAGTAAAAAAGATATGTTTGCCAAGGCTTATGAGCTGGGTTCATATGCTTTGGCAAACACTTTGTATATAAAAAAAAAATATATAAAAAATTCCGGCAATGATTTATTCATCCACATCGATTGATGTGAATGGAGAAATCGGGTTTGCCAGGGCATACGAGCTGAGTGGGTTTGGATGTTGGGCGGAGCTCTTATGTTCTGGCAGACGCCTTTCTCCTCCTTTTTTTTTTTTGCACATTTTTTGGCAGAGATTTTTTCATCCACATTTATCAATGTGAATGAAGAAATCTGTGCCGTTCATTTTTTCTTTCAGCCCAGAGGCTGAACGGAAAAAAAATATCATTACCCGTATGTTCAATATAACGAGAATAGCAGAAACTCCTAATGCTGGTCATACATGTAATGATTGCGGAGACCCTCAAATGCCAAGGCAGTACAAACACCCCACAAATGACCCCATTTTGGAAAGAAGACACCCCAAGGTATTCGCTGAGGGGCATATTGAGTCCATGAAAGATTGAACTTTTTGTTCCAAGTTAGCGGAAAGGGAGACTTTGTGAGAAAAAAATATATATATCAATTTCCGCTAACTTGTGCCCAAAAAAAAATCTTCTATGAACTCGCCATGCCACTCACGGAATACCTTGGGGTGTCTTCTTTCCAAAATGGGGTCACATGTGGGGTATTTATACTGCCCTGGCATTTTAGGGGCCCTAAAGCGTGAGAAGTAGTCTGAAATCCAAATGTCTAAAAATGCTCTCCTAAAAGGTACTCTTTGGAATTTGGGCCCCTTTGCGCACCTAGGCTGCAAAAAAGTGTCACACATGTGGTATCGCCGTACTCAGGAGAAGTAGGGCAATGTGTTTTGGTGTGTGTTTTTACATATACCCATGCTGAAAGAGAGAAATATCTTTGTAAAATGACAACTTTGTATGAAAAAATGGGAAAAGTTGTCTTTTACAGAGATATTTCTCTCACCCAGCATGTTGCAGAAGAAGAAAGAAAATGAACCTTTTGGATAGCGCTGTCAGCAGTAGTCTGAAGCAGGTAAGTATTGATAACACAATACTTTTTATTTTCAGTCAACGCGTTTCAGGGGCGGAGAGCCCCCTTCATCAGGACAGTATACAACATAAAACAGCATTCACATGTGGCGGTTATTTAAACTCAAAAAAGGCGCGTGAGGCCTAACAAAGGATGAGCAAGGGGAGGGGGGCGGGGAGTGAGTGTGTATCTCAAACTATAGAGAGCTGTCATCGGGCATTCAGCTACTTGCTGATCCCTTTAAAAATATATATAAAATGGACCCGATTTCTTTTAGGAAAAAGAAAATAGAATGATTATGTTTTAGGATGCTCTGGAATATAGCAATACTGCAATGGTTAAATTTGGCCGTATTTTAAAATGCTTGTGTATGGATCAGTCTAGTGTTAATGCTTTTTAGGAAAAAAGACTGGGCATGGAGTGGTATAAAGCATGGTGGTTATATTGAAAATAAAAAATATATATAATAAAATATAATAAAAAATAAATAAAAAATATATTGAAATAAATGAATATTTGTGCACATAGGGGCCCAAATTCAAATCAGTATCTTTAGGATTTCACAGGGCATTTATTACGCATTTGGATTCAGAACTACTTCTCACGCTTTAGGTCCCCTAAAATGCCAGGGCAGTATAAATACCCCACAAGTGACCCCATTTTGGAAAGAAGACACCCCAAGGTATTCCGTGAGGGGCATGGCGAGTTTCTAGAATATATATTTTTTTTGGCACAACTTAGCGGAAAATTATATATATATATATATTTTTTTTTTCTTACAAAGTCTCATTCCACTAACTTGCAACAAAAAATTAAATTTTACATGAACTCGCCATGCCCCTCACGAAATACCTTGGGGTGTCTTCTTTCCAAAATGGGGTCACTTGTGGGGTATTTATACTGCCCTGTCATTTTAGGGGCCCTAAAGCGTGAGAAGTAGTTTGGAATCAAAATGCGTAGAAAATGCCCTGTGAAATCGTAAAGATACTCTTTGGAATTTGGGCCCCTTTGCGCACCTAGGCTGCAAAAAAGTGTCACACATGTGGTATCGCCATACTTAGGAGAAGTAGGGCAATGTGTTTTGGGGTGTCTTTTTACATATACCCATGCTGGGTGAGAGAAATATCTCTGTAAAATGACAACTTTGTATAAAAAAATGGGAAAAGTTGTATTTTACAGAGATATTTATCTCACCCAGCATGGGTATATGTAAAAATACACCCCAAAACACATTGCCCTACTTCTCCTGAGTACGGCGATACCACATGTGTGACACTTTTTTGCAGCCTAGGTGCGCAAAGGGGCCCAAATTCCAAAGAGTATCTTTACGATTTCACAGGGCATTTTTTACGCATTTGGATTCCAGACTTCTTCTCACGCTTTAGGGCCCTTAAAATGCCAGGGCAGTATAAATACCCCACAAGTGACCCCATTTTGGAAATAAGACACCCCAAGGTATTCCGTGAGGGGTATGGTGAGTTCATGTAAAATTTTATTTTTTGTCACAAGTTAGTGGAATATGAGACTTTGTAAGAAAAAAATAATAATAATCATTTTCCGCTAACTTGTGACAGAAAATTAAAACTTCCATGAACTCACTATGCCCATCAGCAAATACCTTAGGGTGTCTACTTTCCAAAATTGGGTCATTTGTGGGGTGTTTCTACTGTCTGGGCATTGTAGAACCTCAGGAAACATGACAGGTGCTCAGAAAGTCAGAGCTGCTTCAAAATGCGGAAATTCACATTTTTGTACCATAGTTTGTAAACGCTATAACTTTTGAGCAAACCAATAAATATACACATTGCATTTTTTTTTATCAAAGACATGTAGAACAATAAATTTAGAGAAAACTTTATATAGAAATGTAGTTTTATTTGAAAAATTTTACAACTGAAAGTGAAAAATTTCATTTTTTTTCCAAAATTTCGGTCAATTTCGATTAATAACAAAAAAAGTAAAAATGTCAGCAGCAATGAAATACCACCAAATGAAAGCTCTATTAGTGAGAAGAAAAGGAGGTAAAATTCATTTGGGTGGTAAGTTGTATGACCGAGCAATAAACTGTGAAAGTAGTGTAGTGCAGAATTGTAAAAAGTGGTCTGGTCATTAAGGGGGTTTAAGCTAGGGGAGCTGAAGTGGTTAAAGGGGCAGGCACTGTGAAGGTCACGGTTAAAGGGGCAGGCACTGTGAAGGTCACTGTTAAAGGGGTGGGCACTGTGAAGGTCACTGTTAATTGGGCGGTCACTATTAAAGGGGCGGGCAATCTAGAGGTCACTGTTAAAGGGGCAGCCTCTATGGAGGTCAATGTTAAAGGGGTGGACATTTTGAAAGAACCGGGCACTGTGGAGGTCTCTTTTAAAAGGACGGGCACTGTGGGGGTCACTGTTAAAAAGGGCAGGCACTGTACAGGTAACTGTTAAAAGAATGGTCAATGTTAAAGGGGTGGGCACTGTGGAGATCACTGTTAAAGGGGCAGACACAGTGGAGGTCACTGTTAAAGGGGTGGGCACTGTGGAGTTCACTGTTAAAAAGGGCAGGCACTGTGCAGGTCACTGTTAAAGATACGGTCACTGTTAAAGGGACGGTCACTGTGAAGGTCACTATTAAATGAGCGGGCACTGTGGGGGTCACTGTTAAAGGGGCGAGCACTCTGGAGGTCACTGTTAAAAGGGCGGTCACTTTTAAAGGGGTGGGCATTGTGGAAGTCACTGTTAAACGGGCGAACACTGTAAAGGTCACTATTAATGGGGCGGGCACTGTGAAAGACACTGTTAAAGGGGCGAGTACTGTGGAGGTCACTGTTAAAGGGGTGGTCACTGTTTAGATCACTGTTAAAGAAGCAGGCACAGTGGAGATCACTGTTAAAGGGGCGCATACTATGGAGTTCGCTGTTAAAGGGGCGAGCACTGAGGAGGTTACTGTTAAAGGGGCAGGCACTGTAGAGGTCATTGCTAAGGGGGCGATCACTATTAAGGGGACGGGCAATGTGGAGGTCACTGTTAAAGGTGCAGGCAGAGCGGAGTTTACTGTTAAAGAGTGCGGGCACTGTGGAAGTCCCTGTTAAAGGGCAGGTACTGTGGGGGTCACTGTTAAAGGGGCGGTCACTATGAAGGTCACTGTTAAAGGGGTGGTCAATGTTAAAGGGGTGGGCACTGTGGAGGTCACTGTTGAAAGAGCAGGTACTGTGAAAGCCACTGTTAAAGGGGCAGTCACTGGTAAAGGGGCGCACACTGTGGAGGTCACTGTTAAAGGGGCGTCCACTATTAAAGGGATGGGCAATGTGGAGGTCACTATTATAGGGGCAGGCATTGTGGAGGTCACTGTGAAAGGGGTGGTCAATGTTAAAGGGGCAAGCACTGTGGAGGTCAGTGTTAAAGAGGCAGGCACTGTGGAAATCATTGTTAAAGGTCGGGCACTGTGGAGGTCATTGTTAAAGGTGCAGTTACTATTAAAGGGATGGGCAATAAGGAGGTCACTGTTAAATGGGAAGGCACTGTGGAAGTCACTGTTAAAGGGTGTGGGCACTGTGGAAGTCACTGTTAAAGGAGTGGGTACTGTAAAGGTCACTGTTAAAGGGACTGTCAATATGAAGGTCACTGTTAAAGGGGTGGTCAATGTTAAAGGGCAAGCGCTGTGGAGGTCACTGTTAAAGGGGCAGGCACTGTGGAGGCCACTGCTAAAGGGGCATCCACTATAAAAGTCACTGTTAAAGGGGTGGTCAATGTCAAAGGGGCCGGCACTGTGGAAGTCAAAGTTAAAGAGGCGGGCATTGTGAAGGTCACTGTTAAAGGGGCAGCCTCTATGGAGGTCAATGTTAAAGGGGTGGACATTTTGAAAGAACCGAGCACTGTGGAGGTCTCTTTTAAAAGGACGGGCACTATGGAGGTCACTGTTAAAGGGGCAGGCACTGTGGAGGTCATTGTGAAATATGCAGGCAGTGCAGAGGTAACTGTTAAAGGGGCAGGCACTGTGGAGGTCACTGTTAAAGGGGTAGACACTGTGGAAGCCACTATTAAAGGGGCAGTCACTGTTAAAGGGGCGACACTGTGGAGGTCACAGTTAAAGGGGCAGGCACTGTGCAGGTCACTGTAAAAGATACGGTCACTGTTAAAGGGGCGGTCACTTTGGAGGTCACTGTTAAAGGGGCAGACACTGTGGAGGTCACTGTTAAAGGGGTGCTTGTTCACTGTTCGCCGAACGGGTGAACATAGAAACATAGAAACATAGAATGTGTCGGCAGATAAGAACCATTTGGCCCATCTAGTCTGCCCAATATATCTGAATACTATGGATAGCCCCTGGCCCTATCTTATATGAAGGATAGACATATGCCTATCCCATGCACGCTTAAACCCCTTCACTGTATTTTCAGATACCACTTCTGCAGGAAGGCTATTCCATGCATCCACTACTCTCTCAGTAAAGTAATACTTCCTTATATTACTTTTAAACCTTTGCCCCTTTAATTTAAAACTATGTCCTCTTGTGGTAGTTTTTCTTCTTTTAAATATGCTCTCCTCCTTTACCGAGTTGATTCCCTTTATGTATTTAAAAGTTTCTATCATATCCCCTCTGTCTCTTCTTTCTTCCAAGCTATACATGTTAAGGTCCTTTAACCTTTCCTGGTAAGTTTTATCCTGCAATCCATGTACTAGTTTAGTAGCTCTTCTCTGAACTCTCTCTAGAGTATCTATATCCTTCTGGAGATATGGCCTCCAGTACTGCGCACAATACTCCAAGTGAGGTCTCACCAGTGTTCTGTACAGCGGCATAAGCACTTCACTCTTTCTACTGCTTATACCTCTCCCTATACATCCAAGCATTCTGCTGGCATTTCGTGCTGCCCTATTACATTGTCTTCCCACCTTTAAGTCTTCTGAAATAATTACTCCTAAATCCCTTTCCTCAGATACTGAGGTCAGGACTGTGTCAAATATTCTATATTCTGCCCTTGGGTTTTTACGCCCTAGGTGCATTATCTTGCACTTATCCACATTAAATTTCAGTTGCCAGAGTTCTGACCATTCTTCTAGTTTTCCTAAATCCTTTTCCATTTGGCGTTTCCCTCCAGGAACATCAACCCTGTTACATATCTTTGTGTCATCAGCAAAAAGACAAACCTTCCCATCGAGGCCTTTTGCAATATCACTTATGAAGATATTAAACAAAATTGGTCCCAGTACAGATCCCTGTGGAACCCCACTGGTAACATGACCTTGTTTTGAATGTTCTCCATTGACTACAACCCTCTGTTGTCTGTCACTCAGCCACTGCCTAATCCACTCAACAATATGGGAGTCCATGCTCAATGACTGCAGTTTATTGATAAGTCTTCTATGTGGGACAGTGTCAAAAGCCTTACTAAAATCTAGATATGCAATGTCTACTGCACCTCCACCGTCTATTATTTTAGTCACCCAGTCAAAAAAATCTATAAGATTTGTTTGACATGATCTCCCTGAAGTAAACCCATGTTGTTTTTCATCTTGCAATCCATGGGATTTTAGATGTTCCACAATCCTATCCTTTAATAGGGTTTCCATTAATTTGCCTACTATTGATGTCAGACTCACTGGTCTATAGTTGCTCGATTCCTCCCTACTACCTTTCTTGTGAATGGGCACGACATTTGCCAATTTCCAATCTTCCGGGACGACTCCTGTTACTAATGATTGGTTAAATAAATCTGTTAGCGGTTTTGCCAGCTCACCACTAAGCTCTTTTAATAATTTTGGGTGTATCTCATCAGGCCCCTGTGACTTATTTGTCTTCACCTTAGACAGCAAACTTAGAACATCTTCCTCTGTAAAGATACATGCATCAAATGATTTATTAGTCATCCTTTCTAGTGGAGGTCCTTCTCCTTTTTCTTTTGTAAAAACTGAACAGAAGTATTCATTAAGGCAGTCGGCTAGCCCTTTATTCTCTTCTACATACCTTTCGTCCTTTGTTTTTAATTTAGTTATTCCTTGTTTTAATTTCCTTTTTTCATTTATATATCTGAAGAATGTCTTATCCCCTTTTTTCATAGACTGAGCTAGTTTTTCTTCTGCCTGCGCTTTAGAAGTTCTTATAACTTGCTTGGGCTCTCTCTGCCAAATCTTGTAGATTTCCTTATCTTCATTGCTCTGGTTTTTTTTATAATTACAAAATGCTAGCTTTTTATTTTTAATGATTTGGGCCACTTCTGCTAAGTACCACAGTGGTCTCTTCCTTTTTTTGCTTTTACTGACAAGTCTAATGCAATTTTCTGTTGCCTTCAATAATGCACCTTTTAAGTAGTCCCATTTCTCCTGGACTCCATGTAATCCGTTCCAGCCTGATAAGGACTCATTTATGACTAATTTCATTTTTGAAAAGTCTGTTTTTCTAAAATCTAAAACTTTTGTTTTTGTGTGGTGGGACTCTTTCACAGTTCTTATATTAAACCACACTGACTGGTGATCACTAGATCCCAAGGTTTCACCTACAATGACATCATATACCGAATCCCCATTTGTGAATACCAAATCCAAAATGGCCTCCCTCCGGGTTGGCTCCTCAACCACTTGTTGTAGAGATAACCCCAGTAGGGAATTTAGAATATCTGTACTCCTGGTAGAACTTGCTATTTTGGTTTTCCAGTTTATATCTGGAAGATTGAAATCTCCCATAATGATAACTTCTCCTTTCATTGTCATTTTAGCTATTTCTTCAACTAGTAGATCATCTAGTTCTTTAACTTGACCAGGTGGTCTATATATCACACCTACACGAGATACTGCATGGTTAGCAAACTGCAACGTAACCCAAACTGACTCTATGTTGGCCTCACCAACTTGTATTAGGTTAGATTTAATGCTATCTTTCACATACAGGGCCACTCCTCCTCCTTTCTTGCCTTCTCTGTCTCTTCTGTATAAAGAGTACCCTGGTATGGTTATGTCCCAGTCATTTCTTTCATTAAACCATGTCTCCGTAACAGCCACTAAATCTACATTCTCAGATGCCATTATTGACCCAAGTTCATTGATTTTTTTACCTAAACTGCGAGCATTTGTAGACAGGACTCTGAGCTTATCATTTCTTAACCTCTGTGCTTCTGACCTGTTCTGGCCTTGGACTCTTTTATTTTCACTCTTTTGCCCCCTCTTCCTAGTTTAAATACTCTTCCGCAAATTCTTGGAGTTGTTCACTAAGTACATTTGTTCCTTTGAGAGAAAGATGCAAACCATCTTTTTTGTACAGTTCCTTTCTATTCCAAGTAGAGCTGTCATGAGAAACAAAGCCAAATCCTTGCTCTTGACACCATTTACCAAGCCATATGTTGAACTCCTTTATGCGCCTCCGCCTATCTTTCCGAACATTATGCACAGGCAGAACTTCAGAAAATGAAATGGTGGATGCAAAATCCTGTACGTCATTACCAAGTGTGATAAAAGATTTTTTCACCTCTGACACTTCATTGCAAGCCAGGTCATTTGTCCCTAGATGGACAAGAACATCCACGTCCCCTTCCTGCTTTGCTTGCTTAACAATATTAATAATATGTCTTCTATCTCTTCTAGCAGTAGCCCCAGGGAGACATCTCACAAAACCATTTTCTTTAAGCTCCACACTTCTTATGATTGAATCACCCAGCAACAGCTGCTTCCTTTGAGACTTCACTTTATCTTTTTTGTTGCATACATTAGACATAGGAGTCGATGGTTTCTCACCCTCTGTGCTTGAGTCCATATCCATGTTGTCCTTACATTCTGAGAGTGCTGCAAATGAATTATGGAGAACCACCGACTGTGGGACATGTCTTCTATCCACCACTCTAAGTCTTCCTGAACCTACATTAACCCATCTGCCATTTCTGGGGGTCCTCTGTGGCAGTGGCATTGCAGCAGTCCTAGCTGGAGTTTGTTTAACAGATAATTTAAATATTTCAGATTTCAATCAAAAATTCAATTTCCTGCTGCAGTAAGGAGAACTGTCTACAGATCTGACAGCATCCGAATCTCCAAAGAGTGGAACATGAAATAAATGCACAACAATTCCTGCACTGAACCAAGTCTGCCATTTTAAAGAGGAGAAAAAAAAAAAATTGTAAATTTAAATCAAACAAATCTTACCTTTTTTTTTTTGTATTGTTTCCACCTTCCAGCCTACCTCCTGACTATCTCCTGCAATATCTCTTTACTGTACTTAATGTAGTACTTGAAGGTAGTACTTGCAGCTAATGAATTAGGCCAGCTAATGAGTCTGTCTCTATATATACACACACTGCTTCCCAAACTCCTCCCCCAGCAACAAATGTAACACCTTAGTGAGCTAGGCGATATTCACGCCAGCCATATTCTTTTACATTGTGAAGACCTTTGACCCATGACACATCCATCAGGTGGTACAGGACAACCAATTGAGATGTTTCAGCACAAGTTATAAATAAACTTGATCTGGCCGCCATTTTACATTCAGTCTTTTGCCAGTGTAGGGAGAGGTTGCTGTGTGGAGCAGGGACAGACTGTTATAGAGACAAAACGCTAGCTAATAGGGCCACAAAAATCCTTTTAAGTACTGGCATAGGTGTGCAATCGATAGGTGTGACATACTGAGGGTTGTAATATACTTATAATATACTTTATAATATATTATAGTGCAATTGTATTGTGCAGCAGTTGTGTGCAGTTCTGCTGCGATACTGCAGCCACACAGAGTGCCAAACGCTATTGGAACAAATAATTAATACTGGTGTGATATACCAGTTGCCCCCCAAATAAACTGATCGAGGCAGGGGTGTTATATACCATCAATATACTTTCTATATAGTGCATTTAGGTAATGCAGCATTTGTTTGTGGTTTTGCTGCATTACCGCATCTACACAGAGTGACAAACTCTATTGGAACAAATAATTTCTACTGGTGTGATTTACCAGTTGCCCCCCAAAAAGACTGATTGAAGCAGGGGTGTTATATACCAATAATATACTTTCTATATAGTGCATTTAGGTAGTGCAGCATTTGACTACGGTTTTGCTGCATTACAGCAGCTACACAGAGTGACAAACGCTATTTGAACGAAAAATTTCTACTGGTGTAATATACCAGTTTCCCCCCCAAAAAACTGATTGAGGCAGGGGTGTGATATACCTTCTAACACAAATACTGCTATTCTATAAGGACTTTTGTCACAGGGTCATTGACAGGCAGAGGAAGAGGCAGGCCATTCCACAGGGGTGGTAGGGGTTGGTCAGGTGCACCAGGACGGAGCCTAAGTGGGAAGTTGCAGAAGGTGCATGCTATTACGTCAAAGGACGCACCAGACTTGGTTGAGTGGTTCACTCAGGCTTCCGCTTTTTCACCCTCCTCATCCTCTCTCTCTGCACCCCCAAAGACACCACCACCACCACAACCATATCCCCTCTGCTCGAGTCAGAGGAATTATTTTCCCGTAGAAAGACCTTACCGATGTGCAGCCATTCTTGGCATTGGATCAGGAAGGGGAGGTATCAACTGTCACCATCCAGCAGTCTGAGGACAGTACCCAGATCAGCTCAAGGAGGGTGGTCCCTGCTGTTGCTTCCTACTCCGAGATCTGGAGGTTAAGGTGACAAATCCGATGATGACGTGTCAATAGACGTCACGTGGGTGCCAACAAGAGAGGAAGAGGAGGGGAGTTAAGAGGGAGAGACGGAGCAGCAGATAGGGAGGAGAAGCAGGCAGAACTTACAGTGCACAGGAGGCAAAAAGCAGACTGCTAATGTATCTGGAATGAGCCATCCACCATGCACGGTCACATCTGGCGCTCTCAGGACGCCTGCACATGGCTCAGCAATGTGTTTTTGTTTTTTATGTGTCCACTGCTGACAAAAGTGTCGCGGTAAGCCTAACTTTCAACTAGGGACGACCACCTTAAGAAGGCACCTGGCCTCTCATCACTGAGCCCAGTGGGAGCAACACCATGAGAACCCACAAAGCAACACTCCTGGCACTCCACGTCCTGCCTCTTCTCCTTCTCTCTCCTCCAGTTGTCCTCCACTCCACCTTCCACCGTGCCGTCGTCATGTTCATCTGGCAAAAGGCAGACTTCCTTGCCCCAAATGTTCGAGCAAAAAAAGATGATGACTCTGGATAAGCCTCTTGCCCAACGGCTGACCACTGGCTTGTCAGAACTGCTAGCCCGCCAACTACTGCCATATAAACTGGTGGACTCTGAGGCCTTTAGAAAATTTGTGGCCATTGGCACATTGCAATGGAAGGCACCCGGAAGGAAATATTTCTCCCAGAAGGGCATCCCAGAGCTATATGGCCATGTTCAGCGGCAAGTGAATGTATCTCTGGCACACGTTGTCGGTGCCAAGATACATCTGACCACAAACACGTGGTCTAGCAAACACGGGCAGGGAAGGTACATAACTTTTAATGCCCACTGGATGAACCTTCTGACGACCGTCAAACATGCAACCCGTGGCACCCGTGTGGATTTGTTGTTACCGCCACGGATTGCATGCAGGCCTGCCTCTTCTTCTCCTCCTCCTACTCCATCCTCCCTCTCCTCCTCGGCTGACTCCTCCTTTTCCGCTGCTACCGTCTCTTCCACTGTGCCCCCCAAGCTCCCCAGAACCTATTCGACGTGCCAGGTGAGACGTTGCCATGCTGTGCTGGGTCTGTTGTGCCTGGAAGCTTAGAGCCACACAGGTCCTACACTCCTTTCAGCTTTGCGGTCACAGGCCGATCAGTGGCTAACCCCGCTCAATTTGACAGTTGGTAAAGTTGTGTGCGACAACGGTGTCAATCTGCTGAGCGTGCTGAAACAGGGCAAAATGACACAAGTGCCGTGATTCATTGCCAAATACTCCGGGGTCCAGGACGTCTTGCGGCAGGCCAGGAAAATCTCTGGCCATTTTAGAAGATCTTACACGGCCATAGCTCGCCTTGCTAACATTCAGCGGCGACACCACCTGCCCGTCAGACGTCTGATTTGTGACAGCCCCTCGCACTGGAACTCCACCTTGTATATGCTTGATAGGCTGCTCCAGCAGCAACGTGCCGTTAATGACTACCTGTACGAACTCTGCAGAAGGACATGTTCTGGGGAGCTTGGTTTTTTTTCACCGCGCCAGTGGCTGCTCATGTGCGACGCATGCAGACTTCTGCGGACATTTGATGAGATCACCAAACTGGTCAGTCACAGCCAGGGCGCCATCAGTGACATCATACCTTACACCTTCTTTCTGGAGCGCGCATTGCATCGTGTCATTGAGCAAGCTGTCGAGAAACAGAAGCTGGAAGATGAGGAACTCGCAAGGCTGAATGAATTCCCAGGGGGGGCTACTCCACCTGAGACAAGTCAGCAGGAGTCTGAAGAGGAGTCAGAGGAGGGGGAGGAGCAGGAGGAGCAAGAAGAGCAGGCTTTAAACTTTTTGGGGATCCCTGGTGTTGTCCGTGGATGGGGGCGGAGACCGAGGATGACAATTTCCTGGGCGATGAGCAGGAGCCAGGGTGTTCCACCACTTCTAATTTAGTGCAAATGGGGGCATTCATTCTCCAGTGTTTAAAGAGGGACCCCCGTATAAAAAGCATATAGGGCAAGGACCAGTACTGGGTGGAAACGTACTTAGACCCCCAGTACAAACACAAAATGGCGGACATGTTACTAGCATCACAGAGGCCTGTCAGAATGCATCATTTGCAGGCCTTGCTGAGAGAGATGCTGCATTCTGCTTTTGCGGGCGATGGCAGAGGAATTTCCACCTACAGAGAAACAGTTGCGGGTACCAATCGTACCGTGCATGCAAGAAGAGGGCAATTTGAAGATGTGTTGGTCACTTCTGATACGAGATCATTCTTGCAGCCAAACCATCGTCAGCCGCCCTCCGGATTCAGCCTTTGGGAAAGCCTAGACCAACAGGTGTCCGACTACATCGGGTTAACGGCCGATGTGGATGCTCTGAGAAGCAAGGAACCCTTGGACTACTGGGTGTGCAGGCTTGACCTGTAGCCAGAGCTGGCACAATTTACCATGGAACTCTTGGCTTGCACCTTGTCGAGTGTCCTGTCCGAAAGGACGTTCAGCGCAGCAGAGGGGATCATGACCGATAAGCACACCCGCCTAGCTCACGACAGTGTGGACTACCTCACATTTCTAAAAATGAATGAGGCATGTATCTCTGAGAAATTCAACACCTGTGACGACCACGTTTAATTGAATTTCCTCATTCCAGTCCACACATATCCGCCATCACCCAGAACAAAGAATGGTCCCTGTCTTATGTAAATACAGCGGCATAAAAGTCCTTTTCTGTCCGGTGAATGCCTAATGTTTGTGGCATGTACTCCACTGGCCTGCAGTAAAATTGTTATTCAATGACAGTCTAATATACCTCCAGCCACATAATCACTTGATCTTTTCTGTCTGGTGAATGCCTAATGTTTGGGTCCTGTACGCCACTGGCCTGCAGTAAAATTTATATCCATTGACTGTCTAATATACCTCCAGCCACTTAATCATTTGATCTTTTCTGTACAGTGAATGCCTAATTGTTTGGGCCTCGGAGGAATTTAACACATGTGACAACCACGTGTTATCGAATTTCACCTATTATCATTTGGGGTTTATTCAAGAGGGGGGATTTTGTTAGCCATGTTTTTAATCCAATTTTATATTTTTAGTTCTTTTAAACATATGTATTTGACATATATTTGTACTGGCCTGCAGTAAAATTGATATCCAATGACCGTCTAATATACCTCCAGCCACATAATCACTTGTTCATTTCTGTCCGGTGAATGCCTAATGTTTGGAGCCTGTACGCCACTGGCCTGCAGTAAAACTGTTATCTAATGACCGTCTATTATACCTCCAACCACATAATCACTTGATGTTTTCTGTCTGATGAATGCCTAATGTTTGGGGCCTGTAATACACTGGCCTGCAGTAAAATTGATATCCAATGACCGTCTAATATACCTCCAGCCACATAATCACTTGATCTTTTCTGTACGATGAATGCATAATGTTTGGGGCCTGTAATCTAACTGGCCAACAGTAAAATTGTTATACGGTAACCACCTAATGTATCTCCAGCGACATAATCACTTGTTATTTTCTGTACGGTGAATGCCTAATGTTTGGGGCCTGTACTCCAGTGGGCTACAGTAAAATTGTTATTCAGTGACCGCATAATGTACCTCGAGCCACATAAATCACAATTTATTTTATGTTAGGTGAATGCCTAATTTTTAAGGCCCGTACTCCCATGGGCTAAAATAAATTTTTTCTAGGCTCCAGCGGGGCACATTTTTGAGAATTTCCCTTTAAGACACAAAAAAATGGCCCATGATTAAAAATACATATTTTTTTGTGGGATTTTTTGTCATTGATCCCTCTCTAGTATGTCACTGTCCATGTTGTGGGACTATTTGTACACTTTTAGTAAGTATTTGGTGGTCGATGTTCGTCTATCACTAGTGCTTGGGGCTGCGTGTCCGTGCGTGTGTGGCGATAATTGAAGTGCGCATGCACGGCACGCTGATCAATCATCACATGGCGCTCCACACGCCACCCACGCGGCCCACACCTGCGCACCGGCCAATCACCGCCTTCTATGGTGTGCTCTCTATGTCGGACTGCTGCCATTACGTGCATCACAGAGCCGCACAGTCCCAGTCAGAGGTTGAACTACATTTTTTCTGGAAGAGTAAAAATACTCCTCTGAACATTTTTGAGGAGTATTTTTAGCCGAGGAGGAGTACGTAATTTGCGGTAATTCATATATATAGTACACAGGCCTAAATAATGTTAAGATGTTGCTATTTCTGCAAGGAAACCATTACCAGTCTCCTCTATAATGTCTTCCATGCAGAAATAGAAAATTTTGACCTTTTTAAATTTATTTCTCAGAAGACTGAATCCCTACCTTTCTTGAAGCACTAAATCTGTCACGTAGATATCGGAGCGGTAGACTGTGCAAAACACAATGCAATAAGAATTGAACAGGGATGTCTGGTGTTTGTGGCAGGGAGCAGTGGGTGGCGGTCTGGGACGAATGCACAGGAGTCAGTTATAGGACAGTCTTATACAGTCATGGCCAAAAGTTTTGAGAATTACATAAATATTGGAAATTGGAAAAGTTGATGCTTAAGTTTTTATAATAGCAATTTGCATATACTTCAGAATGTTATGAAGAGTGATCAGATGAATTGCATAGTCCTTCTTTGCCATGAAAATTAACTTAATCCCAAAAAAACCTTTCCACTGCATTTCATTGCTGTCATTAAAGGACCTGCTGAGATCATTTCAGTAATCGTCTTGTTAACACAGGTTAGAATTTTGACGAGCACAAGGCTGGAGATTATTATGTCAGGCTGATTGGGTTAAAATGGCAGACTTGACATGTTAAAAGGAGGGTGATGCTTGAAATCATTGTTCTTCCATTGTTAACCATGGTGACCTGCAATAAAACGCGTGCAGCCATCATTGCGTTGCATAAAAATGGCTTCACAGGCAAGGATATTGTGGCTACTAAGATTGCACCTCAATCAACAATTTATAGGATCATCAAGAACTTCAAGGAAAGAGGTTCAATTCTTGTTAAGAAGGCTTCAGGGCCTCCAAGAAAGTCCAGCAAGCGCCAGGATCGTCTCCTAAAGAGGATTCAGCTGCGGGATCAGAGTTCCACCAGTGCAGAGCTTGCTCAAGAATGGCAGCAGGCAGGTGTGAGCGCATCTGCACGCACAGTGAGGCGAAGACTTTTGGAAGATGGCCTGGTGTCAAGAAGGGCAGCAAAGAAAAAAACATCAGGGACAGATTGATCTTCTGCAGAAAGTATGGTGAATGGACTGCTGAGGACTGGGGCAAAGTCATATTCTCCGATGAAGCCTATTTCCGATTGTTTGGGGCATCTGGAAAAAGGCTTGTCTGGAGAAGAAAAGGTGAGCGCTACCATCAGTCCTGTGTCATGCCAACAGTAAAGCATCCTGAGACCATTCATGTGTGGGGTTGCATCTCATCCAAGGGAGTGGGCTCACTCACAATTTTGCCCAAAAACACAGCCATGAATAAAGAATGGTACCAAAACACCATCCAACAGCAACTTCTTCCAACAATCCAACAACAGTTTGGTAAAGAACAATGCATTTTCCAGCACGATGGAGCACCGTGACATAAGGCAAAAGTGATAACTAAGTGGCTCGGGGACCAAAACATTGACTTTTTGGGTCCATGGCCTGGAAACTCCCCAGATCTTAATCCCATTGAGAACTTGTGGTCAATCCTCAAGAGGCGGGTGGACAAACAAAAACCCACTAATTCTGAAAGAATGGGTTGCTATCAGTCAGGAATTGGCCCAGAAGTTGATTGAGAGCATGCCCAGTCGAATTGCAGAGGTCCTGAAAAAGAAGGGCCAACACTGCAAATACTGACTCTTTGCATAAATGTCATGTAATTGTCGATAAAAGCCTTTGAAACTTATGATGTGTGTGTAATTATATTTCACTACATCACAGAAACAACTGAAACAAAGATCTAAAAGCAGTTTAGCAGCAAACTTTGT
Organism: Bufo bufo; assembly: GCF_905171765.1. Lineage (NCBI taxonomy): Eukaryota > Metazoa > Chordata > Amphibia > Anura > Bufonidae > Bufo > Bufo bufo. Next base: position 414,221,899 of record NC_053392.1, read on the forward strand.
GAAAACTAATATTTTTGTCATTCTCAAAACTTTTGGCCACGACTGTACACGGTATATTGGACTATTGCACAGTATATTGTACTTGGCGTCTCTGTACTTTACATCTATGAGCACTGTGGCTTTCAGTATAAGGTCTGAAGCACACGACTGTATCCATTTTGCTGTACGCATATCACGGATGCGGTCCGTGTGCAATCCGCATTTTCTTGCGGACCCATTGATTTAAGTGGGTCCGCCAGAACAGGAGATGCTCTATTTTTTGCAGCATGGAGATGTGGATAGCACACGGATATCCATATTTTGTGGATCTGCGATTTGCAGACCTCAAAATGGATACAGTCGTGTAACTGAGACCTAATGGAGGCAAAATGGCGGCCCCTATATCTGTGACAATCTATTGCCTATTTGCCAGCCCTCCTTGGTTTTCTTGGAGTCACCCTCTTAGATGCCATCAGGACATATATAACATTGTGCCATCTAATTATGAGAAATTCATTTAATGTGCTCACCAATCATAAGTCTTCCACTGGTCACATTCACTTCATGTTCTGGACGGTCGGGCTGCGGGTCACTTTCTCCATGTGCTCACAGCGTCCTCTCCAGTGAAGAACGTGCGCCCAAACTCATAGCCCACCCCAATGCATCACCATCAGCCCCCCCAGTCTCCATGTCAACATGCGCTGCGGCCGACTGGCCTAGCATGGACCCGATCATTTTATTCATCCGACCAGGGAAAGCATGCTCAGGCATATAGTGCCCTGGGAGAGTTTGTTGGTATCTAGTTGCTATGGAGTTTGGGCGCACATTCTTCACTGGAGAGGACGCCGTAAGCACATGGAGGAAGTGACCCACAGCCAGCCCAAGACCGCTTACCCCGTCAGGCGCCACCCGGTGAGAATCTCGTGCCGCTGCAGGACTTCAGAGCGGTGTGCAGATTGGTCCGGCTGCCCTCTCAAACCGACCAATAACAAAGCTCCTTGCTGTAAGGAGCTTTGTTATTGGTCATTTCAGGCACAGGCAGCATTGCTGCGCTGCCTGTGCCGCTCACAGCGCTCACTGCGCTGATGAAAGGCAGGGAAAGTCTAAGGTGTATTGGTACACCTTAGACTTTTAAGGAGTAAAATCGCCTGAAGACGCGTCTATGATGCTTGTACAGGCGTTATTGCGACCTCTGGTCCCAGTACTGTCAGCCACAGACAGCAGCTGCTGCCAGCAGTCTCAACACCACCAGTCAGTGCCAGCCATCTCAGCCATCAGTCAGTGCCACTAGCCACCAGTCACAGTGCCAGCAGTCTCAGACACAACCATCAGGCTCAGCCACCAGTCAGTGCCAGCATTCTCAGCTGCAGCCAGAACTCAGTGTCACCAGTCTCACCCATAGCCACCAGTCAGCAGTCTCAGCCACCAGTCAGTGCCATCAGCCACAGCCACCAGTCACAGTACCAGCCGTCTCAGCCACCAGTCAGTGCCAGCCGTCTCAGCCACCAGTCAGTGCCAGCCGTCTCAGCCACCAGTCAGTGCCAGCCGTCTCAGCCATCAGTCAGTGCCACAGCCACCAGTTACAGTGCCAGCAGTCTCAGCCACCAGTCAGTGCCAGCCATCCCAGCCACCTCAGCCACAGCCAACAGTCTCGGACTCTAGTCTTAGCCAGCCACCTGTCTCAATAACCAGCCTAAGCCAGCAGTCTCAGTCACAGCCAGCAGTCAGTGCCACCAGTCTTAACCACCAGTCAGTTCCAGCAGTCTCAGCCACAGCCACCAGTCTCAGCCAACAGCCACACACATCAGTCATTGCAAGCAGTCTCAGCCACCAGCTGCAGCCAGCAGTCTCAGCTACAGCTACCAGTCAGTGCCAACAGTCTTAGCCACCAGTTAGTGCCAGCACTCTCAGCCACAGCCACCAGTCAGTGCCAGCAGTCTCAGCCACAGCCACCAGTCAGTGCCAGCAGTCTCAGCCACCAGCCGCAGCAAGAAGCCACAGCCAGCACTCAGTGCATGCAGTCTCAGCCAGCAGCCTCAGTCTTAGCCACAGCAGCACTCCGTGCCAGCAGTCTCAGCCATCAGCCACAGCCAGCACTCAATGCCAGCGGTCAGTGCCAGCAGTCTCAGCACCACCAGTCAGTGCCAGCCATCCCCTTGCCATTTAATATAGACTGTTCCTACTAATGCTTATGCACTACTGTTCTAGTACCTTTTATTGTAACAGGCTTAATGTCTAGTCTATATATACACTCACCTAAAGAATTATTAAGAACACCTGTTCTATTTCTCATTAATGCAATTATCTAGTCAACCAATCACATGGCAGTTGCTTCAATGCATTTAGGGGGGTGGTCCTGGTCAAGACAATCTCCTGAACTCTAAACTGAATGTCAGAATGGGAAAGAAATGTGATTTAAGCAATTTTGAGCGTGGCATGGTTGTTGGTGCCGACGGGCCGGTCTGAGTATTTCACAATCTGCTCAGTTACTGGGATTTTCACTCACAACCATTTCTAGGGTTTACAAAGAATGGTGTGAAAAGGGAAAAACATCCAGTATGCGGCAGTCCTGTGGGCAAAAATGCCTTGTGGATGCTAGAGGTCAGAGGAGAATGGTCCGACTGATTCAAGCTTATAGAAGAGCAACGTTGACTGAAATAACCACTCGTTACAACCAAGGTATGCAGCAAAGCATTTGTGAAGCCACAACAAGCACAAACTTGAGGCGGATGGGCTACAACAGCAGAAGACCCCACCAGGCTACAATTTGCACAAGCTCACCAGAATTGGACTGTTGAAGACTGGAAAAATGTTGCCTGGTCTGATGAGTCTCGATTTCTGTTGAGACATTCAAATGGTAGAGTCCAAATTTGACTTAAACATAATGAGAACATGTATCCATCCTCTGATGGCTACTTCCAGCAGGATAATGCACCATGTCACAAAGCTCGAATCATTTCAAATTGGTTTCTTGAACATGACAATGAGTTCACTCTACTAAAATGGCCCCCACAGTCACCAGATCTCAACCCAATAGAGCATCTTTGGGATGTGGTGGAACGGGAGCTTCGTGCCCTGGATGTGCATCCCTCAAATCTCCATCAACTGCAAGATGCTATCCTATCAATATGGGCCAACATTTCTAAAGAATGCTATCAGCACCTTGTTGAATCAATGCCACGTAAAATTAAGGCAGTTCTGAAGGCAAAAGGGGGTCCAACACTGTATTAGTATGGTGTTCCTAATAATTCTTTAGGTTAGTGTATATAAAGAATGACGTATGCATGTATGTATGTTCTGCGATCACTCAAAAACGTAACCATCGGTTTCAATGAAACTTGGTATACACATCACTTGCTACCTGGAAAGACCTGGAAAGAAATCTTGTGGGGGTCATACGCCCCTACACAGCAGCTGCATGGAACTTGTATTCTCCAACTGTTTTTGCTACATGCAGCCAGCCAGAACCGCAGGGGCAACACATGAGGTGCACGGTGGGCCGATGAAGAGCCAAATAATAACACAGTTCATTGGTCTACTCACGGTTAGCAGAAAGCCTCCCTGGGCTGGCAGCACAGTGTTGAGGAAGACAGCACGAAATCCTCCGGGGCACGCTCTGTGGTAGGGAAGCACCAGCCTAGATGGAGCTTGAGGTGCCCTTGGTGGCAGTGGTGTTTAGGGTGCTTGTGGCGGCTGGGTCCCTTGGTGTTATTTGTCGTGACGCCAGTACCATTAATTGTGGTACAACCAATTGTAGTGAGGTTGAAGAATGAAGTAGACAGTGGTAGGATACAACTCACAACTTTTACTGATGTTGGTTCCAGTTGCGGCATATACATCCAGACAGAATACAGTCTTTTGCAATTTAGAGGAATTCTGTTGATCCACTGTTAATAGGCTTGGCTGGGTTTAGCTTACCTTGAAGGTTCTGTATCAGTGCTTCTGGTAGGTGACTTTGCTTCAGGTCCCTAGTAAACCAGTTACTTATGAGGATGCCTGTAATTAGAGTTGAGTGAACACCTGGATGTTCGGGTTCGAGAAGTTCGGCCGAACTACCCGGAAATGTTCGGGTTCGGGATCCGACCCGACCCGAACTTCGTCCCGAACCCGAACCCCATTGAAGTCAATGGGGACCCGAACTTTTGGGCACTAAAAAGGCTGTAAAACAGCCCAGGAAAGAGCTAGAGGGCTGCAAAAGGCAGCAACATGTAGGTAAATCCCCTGCAAACAAATGTGGATAGGGAAATGAATTAAAATTAAAATTAAAAAAATAAAAATGAACCAATATCAATTGGACAGAGGTGCCATAGCAGAGAATCTGGCTTCACGTCAGCAGAGAATCAGTCTCTTCATGCCATAGCAAAGAATCTGGCTTCATGTCAGCAGAGAATCAGTCTCTTCATGCCATAGCAGAGAATCTGGCTTCATGTCAGCGCAGAATCAGTCTTCATGTCATAGCAGAGAATCAGGCTTCACGTCACCCACCACTGGAACAGGCCACTGTCACACATTTAGGCCCCGGCACCCAGACAGAGGAGAGCGGTCCCGTAACAGAGAATCTGGCCTTATGTCAGCGCAGAATCTGTCTTCATGTCATAGCAGAGAATCAGGCTTCACGTCACCCACCACTGGAACAGGCCACTGTCACACATTTAGGCCCAGGCACCCAGGCAGAAGAGAGCGGTCCCGTAACAGAGAATCTGGCCTTATGTCAGCGCAGAATCTGTATTCATGTCATAGTAGAGAATCAGGCTTCACGTCACCCACCACTGGAACAGGCCACTGTCACACATTTAGGCCCAGGCACCCAGGCAGAAGAGAGAGGTCCCGTAACAGAGAATCTGACCTTATGTCAGCGCAGAATCTGTATTCATGTCATAGCAGAGAATCAGGCTTCACGTCACCCACCACTGGAACAGGCCACTGTCACACATTTAGGCCCAGGCACCCAGGCAGAGGAGAGAGGTCCCGTAACAGAGAATCTGGCCTTATGTCAGCGCAGAATCTGTATTCATGTCATAGCAGAGAATCAGGCTTCACGTCACCCACCACTGGAACAGGCCACTGTCACACATTTAGGCCCAGGCACCCAGGCAGAGGAGAGAGGTCCCGTAACAGAGAATCTGGCCTTATGTCAGCGCAGAATCTGTATTCATGTCATAGCAGAGAATCAGGCTTCACGTCACCCACCACTGGAACAGGCCACTGTCACACATTTAGGCCCCGGCACCCAGACAGAGGAGAGCGGTCCCGTAACAGAGAATCTGGCCTTATGTCAGCGCAGAATCTGTATTCATGTCATAGTAGAGAATCAGGCTTCACGTCACCCACCACTGGAACAGGCCACTGTCACACATTTAGGCCCCGGCACCCAGACAGAGGAGAGCGGTCCAGTAACAGAGAATCTGGCCTTATGTCAGCGCAGAATCTGTCTTCATGTCATAGCAGAGAATCAGGCTTCACGTCAGCCACCACTGGAACAGGCCACTGTCACACATTTAGGCCCAGGCACCCAGGCAGAGGAGAGCGGTCCCGTAACAGAGAATCTGGCCTTATGTCAGCGCAGAATCTGTATTCATGTCATAGCAGAGAATCAGGCTTCACGTCACCCACCACTGGAACAGGCCACTGTCACACATTTAGGCCCCGGCACCCAGACAGAGGAGAGGTTCATTCAACTTTGGGTTGCCCCGCAATATAATGGTAAAATGAAATTAAAAATAGTATTGAATGACGAAGTGCCCTGGAGTAGAATAATATATTGTTAAGGGGAGGTAGTTAATATCTAATCTGCACAAGGGATGGACAGGTCCTGTGGGATCCATGCCTGGTTCATTTTTATGAACGTCAGCTTGTCCACATTGGCTGTAGACAGGCAGCTGCGTTTGTCTGTAATGACGACCCCTGCCGTGCTGAATACACATTCAGACAAAACGCTGGCAGCCGGGCAGGCCAGCACCTCCAAGGCATAAAAGGCTAGCTCTGGCCACGTGGACAATTTGGAGACCCAGAAGTTGAATGGGGCCGAACCATCAGTCAGTACGTGGAGGGGTGTGCACAGGTACTGTTCCACCATGTTAGTGAAATGTTGCCTCCTGCTAACACGTTCCGTATCAGGTGGTGGTGCACTTAGCTGTAGCGTGTTGACAAAACTTTTCCACATCTCTGCTAACCCTGCCCTCAGAGGAGCTGGGCGTGACACAGCTGCGTTGGCGACCTCTTGCTCCTCCTCTGCCTTCGCCTTGGGCTTCCACTGGTTCCCCTGTGATATTTGGGAATGCTCTCAGTAGCGCGTCTACCAACGTGCGCTTGTACTCGCGCATCTTCTTATCACGCTCCAGTGTAGGAAGTAAGGTGGGCACATTGTCTTTGTACCGGGGATCCAGCAGGGTGGCAACCCAGTAGTCCGCACACGTAAAAATGTGGGCAACTCTGCTGTCGTTGCGCAGGCACTGCGGCATGTAGTCGCTCATGTGTGCCAGGCTGCCCAGAGGTAAGGACAAGCTGTCCTCTGTGGGAGGCGTATCGTCATCGTCCTGTGTTTCCCCCCAGCCACGCACCAGTGATGGGCCCGAGCTGCTTTGGGTGCCACCCCGCTGTGAACATGCTTCATCCTCATCCTCCTCCACCTCCTCCTCATCCTCGTCCTCCTCGTCATCCAGTAGTGGGCCCTGTCTGGCCACATTTGCACCTGGCCTCTGGTGTTGCAAAAAACCTCCCTCTGAGTCACTTCGAAGCGAGTGGCCTGAAAGTGCTAAAAATGACCCCTCTTCCTTCTCTTCCTCCTGGGCCACCTCCTCTTCCATCATCGCCCTAAGTGTTTTCTCAAGGAGACATAGAAGTGGTATTGTAACGCTGATAACGGCGTCATCGCCACTGGCCATGTTGGTGGAGTACTCGAAACAGCGCAACAGGGCACACAGGTCTCGCATGGAGGCCCAGTCATTGGTGGTGAAGTGGGTCTGATCCGCAGTGCGACTGACCCGTGCGTGCTGCAGCTGAAACTCCACTATGGCCTGCTGCTGCTCGCACAGTCTGTCCAGCATATGCAAGGTGGAGTTCCACCTGGTAGGCACGTCGCATATGAGGCGGTGAGCGGGAAGGCCGAAGTTACGCTGTAGCGCAGACAGGCGAGCAGCGGCAGGGTGTGAACGCCGGAAGCGCGAACAGACGGCCCGCACTTTATGCAGCAGCTCTGACATGTCGGGGTAGTTGCGAATGAACTTCTGCACCACCAAATTCAGCACATGCGCCAGGCAAGGGATGTGCGTCAAACCGGCTAGTCCCAGAGCTGCAACGAGATTTCGCCCATTATCGCACACCACCAGGCCGGGCTTGAGGCTCACCGGCAGCAACCACTCGTCGGTCTGTTGTTCTATACCCCCCCACAACTCCTGTGCGGTGTGGGGCCTGTCCCCCAAACATATGAGTTTCAGAATGGCCTGCTGACGTTTACCCCGTGCTGTGCTGAAGTTGCTGGTGAAGGTGTGTGGCTGACTGGATGAGCAGGTGAAAGAAGAGGAGGCGGAAGCTGAGTAGGAGGAGGAGGAGACAGGAGGCAAAGAATGTTGCCCTGCGATCCTTGGCGGCGGAAGGACGTGCGCCAAATAGCTCTCCGCCTGGGGCCCAGCCGCCACTACATTTACCCAGTGTGCAGTTAGGGAGATATAGCGTCCCTGGCCGTGCTTACTGGTCCACGTATCTGTGGTTAGGTGGACCTTGCCACAGATGGCGTTGCGCAGTGCACACTTGATTTTATCGGACACTTGTTTGTGCAGGGAAGGCACGGCTCTCTTGGAGAAGTAGTGGCGGCTGGGAACAACATACTGTGGGACAGCAAGTGACATGAGCTGTTTGAAGCTGTGTGTGTCCACCAGCCTAAATGACAGCATTTCATAGGCCAGTAGTTTAGAAATGCTGGCATTCAGGGCCAGGGATCGAGGGTGGCTAGGTGAGAATTTACGCTTTCTCACAAATGTTTGTGAGATGGAGAGCTGAACGCTGCCGTGTGACATGGTTGAGATGCTTGGTGACGCAGGTGGTGGTGTTGGTGGTACATCCCATGTTTGCTGGGCGGCAGGTGCCAACGTTCCTCCAGAGGCGGAGGAAGAGGCCGAGGCGGCGGCAGCAGCAGCAGAAGAGGCCGAGGCGGCGGCAGCAGAAGAGGCCGAGGCGGCAGCAGCAGAAGAGGTAGCAGGGGGAGCCTGAGTGACTTCCTTGTTTTTAAGGTGTTTACTCCACTGCAGTTCATGCTTTGCATGCAGGTGCCTGGTCATGCAGGTTGTGCTAAGGTTCAGAACGTTAATGCCTCGCTTCAGGCTCTGATGGCACAGCGTGCAAACCACTCGGGTCTTGTCGTCAGCACATTGTTTGAAGAAGTGCCATGCCAGGGAACTCCTTGAAGCTGCCTTTGGGGTGCTCGGTCCCAGATGGCGGCGGTCAGTAGCAGGCGGAGTCTCTTGGCGGCGGGTGTTCTGATTTTGCCCACTGCTCCCTATTTTGCTACGCTGTTGGCTCGGTCTCACCACTGCCTCTTCCTCCGAACTGTGAAAGTCAGTGGCACGACCTTCATTCCATGTGGGGTCTAGGACCTCATCGTCCCCTGCATCGTCTTCCACCCAGTCTTGATCCCTGACCTCCTGTTCAGTCTGCACACTGCAGAAAGACGCAGCAGTTGGCACCTGTGTTTCGTCATCATCAGAGACGTGCTGAGGTGGTATTCCCATGTCCTCATCATCAGGAAAAATAAGTGGTTGTGCGTTAGTGCATTCTATCTCTTCCACCCCTGGGGGAGGGCTAGGTGGATGCCCTTGGAAAACCCTGGCAGCAGAGTCTTCAAACAGCATAAGAGACTGCTGCATAACTTGAGGCTCAGACAGTTTCCCTGATATGCATGGGGGTGATGTGACAGACCGATGGGCTTGGTTTTCATGCGACATCTGTGCGCTTTCTGCAGAAGACTGGGTGGGAGATAATGTGAACGTGCTGGATGCACTGTCGGCCACCCAATTGACTAATGCCTGTACCTGCTCAGGCCTTACCATCCTTAGAACGGCATTGGGCCCCACCAAATATCGCTGTAAATTCTGCTGGCTACTGGGACCTGAGGTAGTTGGTTCACTAGGACGTGTGGCTGTGGCAGAACGGCCACGTCCTCTCCCAGCACCAGAGGGTCCACTAACACCACCACGACCATGTCCACGTCCGCGTCCGCGTCCCTTATTAGATGTTTTCCTCATTGTTCCTGTTCACCACAATTTTGAGAATGACAAATTTGGGAATGCTTTTTCAACCCAGAACAAAAAGTCTGCTTTTACGGTCACTACAAATAACTTGACCAGCTAAAACTGTGCAGATTTGGTTGAATAGAGATGTGAGACCTGTTTTTTTTTTGCGCTGTGTGACAGTTATAGGTTTAATCACAGAATGACACTTCTATCAGCACGCTAGCGTGTGTCTTAGGTTTTTCTGAATGACACTATAAATAACTTCAATGTAAGATTTTCTTTTTGGGATAGATTTCAAGTAGGCCTCAAATACCACAAACTAGTTATTTTCAGAATGGCAAATTTGGGAATGCTTTTTCAACCCAGAACAAAAAGTCTGCTTTTACGGTCACTACAAATAACTTGACCAGCTAAAACTGTGCATAACTTGACCAGCTAAAACTGTGCAGATTGGGTTGAATAGAGATGTGAGACCTGTTTTTTTTTTTGCGCTGTGTGACAGTTATAGGTTTAATCACAGAATGACACTTCTATCAGCACGCTAGCGTGTGTCTTAGGTTTTTCTGAATGACACTATCAATAACTTCAATGTAAGATTTTCTTTTTGGGATAGATTTCAAGTAGGCCTCAAATACCACAAACTAGTTATTTTCAGAATGGCAAATTTGGGAATGCTTTTTCAACCCAGAACAAAAAGTCTGCTTTTACGGTCACTACAATTAACTTGACCAGCTAAAACTGTGCAGATTTGGTTGAATAGAGATGTGAGACCTGTTTTTTTTTGCGCTGTGTGACAGTTATAGGTTTAATCACAGAATGACACTTCTATCAGCACGCTAGCGTGTGTCTTAGGTTTTTCTGAATGACACTATCAATAACTTCAATGTAAGATTTTCTTTTTGGGATAGATTTCAAGTAGGCCTCAAATACCACAAACTAGTTATTTTCAGAATGGCAAATTTGGGAATGCTTTTTCAACCCAGAACAAAAAGTCTGCTTTTACGGTCACTACAAATAACTTGACCAGCTAAAACTGTGCAGATTTGGTTGAATAGAGATGTGAGACCTGTTTTTTTTTTGCGCTGTGTGACAGTTATAGGTTTAATCACAGAATGACACTTCTATCAGCACGCTAGCGTGTGTCTTAGGTTTTTCTGAATGACACTATCAATAACTTCAATGTAAGATTTTCTTTTTGGGATAGATTTCAAGTAGGCCTCAAATACCACAAACTAGTTATTTTCAGAATGGCAAATTTGGGAATGCTTTTTCAACCCAGAACAAAAAGTCTGCTTTTACGGTCACTACAATCAACTTGACCAGCTAAAACTGTGCAGATTTGGTTGAATAGAGATGTGAGACCTGTTTTTTTTTGCGCTGTGTGACAGTTATAGGTTTAATCACAGAATGACACTTCTATCAGCACGCTAGTGTGTGTCTTAGGTTTTTCTGAATGACACTATCAATAACTTCAATGTAAGATTTTCTTTTTGGGATAGATTTCAAGTAGGCCTCAAATACCACAAACTAGTTATTTTCAGAATGGCAAATTTGGGAATGCTTTTTCAGCCCAGAACAAAAAGTCTGCTTTTACGGTCACTACAAATAACTTGACCAGCTAAAACTGTGTAGATTTGGTTGAATAGAGATGTGAGACCTGTTTTTTTTTGCGCTGTGTGACAGCTATAGGTTTAATCACAGAATGACACTTCTATCAGCACGCTAGTGTGTGTCTTAGGTTTTTCTGAATGACACTATCAATAACTTCATTGTAAGATTTTCTTTTTGGGATAGATTTCAAGTAGGCCTCAAATACCACAAACTAGTTATTTTCAGAATGGCAAATTTGGGAATGCTTTTTCAACCCAGAACAAAAAGTCTTCTTTTACGGTCACTACAAATAACTTGACCAGCTAAAACTGTGCAGATTTGGTTGAATAGAGATGTGAGACCTGGTTTTTTTTTGTGCTGTGTGACAGTTATAGGTTTAATCACAGAATGACACTTCTATCAGCACGCTGTCATGGTCTTACCTTCTTGCTGTTCTCCTTCGTTTGACATGTGCTGGCGGCCATCTTGGTTTCTGGGTTTCTTGTAACCTTCCACCCTGCGGCTCCTCCTTCCCTCTGGGAGGAGCTGGATGCCTAGCTCATATATATAGGAGGTCTGTGGCTTCAGTTCCTTGCTTGGTCCTCCTGTGTTCACATGCTTCTAAGACTGCTGCTGCTTCTGGTTCCTGATCCTGGCTTCGTCTGACTACCCTGCTGGTTCCTGATCCTGGCTTCGTCTGACTACCCTGCTGGTTCCTGATCCTGGCTTCGTCTGACTACCCTTCTGGTTCCTGATCTCTGGCCTCTCAAAGACTCTGCTTCGGTTTCACCATTCGTTTGGACTTTTGCTTTACAGCTTTATTTTCAATAAAGCCTTCTTATTTTCACTTATCTCTTGTTGTACGTCTGGTTCATGGTTCCGTGACATTAGGACCAAGCCATGAGTTTTGACGGTACAGGGCCATCCTCGCTACCCATGCTGGTTGCCAGACTTGATCAGCAGGATCACCTGTTGGGTCGGTTCGCTGTGGCGTTGCAAACCCTGCTTGAACGCACGGCTCATTTCGCTCCCGTTGCCGACGGGTCGGTTGTCGCTCCTACTGCCGCTCCGGTTGTTGCGCCAGAGTCTACCCCGACACCTGTTGTTGCGCCTGCGGTGTTTCGGGGTATGACCGGTTCTGCCCCTCTTCCACAGCGCTTTGGGGGAGAGCCAACTCAGTGCCGAGGTTTCCTTAACCAGGTGGGCATTTATTTCGAGTTGCTGCCACATGCCTTTCCTACTGAGAGATCAAAGGTGGGCTTCTTGATCTCGCTGCTCTCGGACAAGGCCTTGGCCTGGGCCAGCCCTTTATGGGAGAACAACAATCCGGTGGTTGCCGAGTTTTCCGGTTTTGTTGCTTCTCTTCGGAAGGTATTCGATGTGCCGGCTCGTGCTGCCTCTGCCGCGAAGCTCCTTATGTCCATCAGACAGGGTTCACGATCCGTAGCTGAATACGCCATTGAGTTTCGTACCCTGGCAGCAGAGGTGGGCTGGAATAATGAGGCTCTGGTCGCTGCTTTCTCTCATGGTCTCTCGGATGCCTTGAAGGATGAGATTGCAGCTAAGGACCTACCAGTGGAGCTCGAGTCTCTTATTTCTTTCCTGATTTTGATTGACACCAGACTCAGGGAGAGACCTTCCTTTAAGGAGAGCCTGCGGAGGTCTTCTAACAGATTGGCGCCTACGTTTGCTGTCCCACCCGTGCCTCCCTCTCCTCCCACGCCTCCTGGGGATGACTTGTCTGGGGGTGAACCCATGCAGCTGGGGTTTGCTCGCCTGTCCGAGGGGGAGAGGGTACTCCGGAGACGCGAGGGTCGATGCATGTACTGTGGTCTCGGTGGGCATTTTCGGTTGGCATGTCCGAACCGTCCGGGAAACGCTCGTACCTGAGATCCTGTCGGGGGCAGATCTTGGGTGGAGTCTCCTCGTCCCCGGTTTCCCGTGTTGACAAACCACTGATCACTGTTGTCCTCTCCTGGGTCGGGGGCTCGGTGACGACCCAGGCGTTGGTGGACTCTGGTGCTGGTGGTTTGTTCATTGATAGTGTGTTCGCTGCCGCCAATTCCATTCCTCTGCAGGCTCGAGGTTCCCCACTGGCTCTTGAGGCGATAGACGGCAGACCCCTTCTGTCGTCACACGTGACTCATGAGACCCTTCCAGTGGGGATAGCCATTGGTGCCGTTCACAGAGAGTCGGTCTGCCTCCAGGTTATTTCGTCTCCACACTACTCGGTGGTCTTGGGGTACCCCTGGCTCCAGAAGCATAATCCGACTTTCGATTGGAGATCGGCCGAGATCCTCTCGTGGTCACCGCAGTGTGGGGCTAGTTGCATCCATGGGTCTGTCAAGTTGCTGTGTACTTCCTCGGACTCTCTGTTGCCTCCTGAATACGAGGAGTACCGGGATGTATTCGATAAGGTGCGCGCGGTTGCCCTACCTCCGCACCGCCCATACGATTGTGCCATAGAGTTACAACCTGGTGCCGTTCCTCCTCGTGGCAAAGTCTATCCACTGTCGGTAGCGGAGAATGAGGCCATGGAGGAGTACGTGAGGGAGGCGCTTTCACGTGGACACATTCGCAAATCCTCGTCCCCGGCAGGGGCTGGATTTTTCTTTGTGAAAAAGAAGGGCGGTGAGTTGAGGCCTTGCATCGATTACAGGGGTCTCAATCGCATCACGATCAAGAACGCTTACCCGATACCCTTGATTTCCGAGCTGTTCGATCGCCTTAAAGGGGCCACGGTCTTTACCAAACTCGACCTGAGGGCGGCATATAACCTGGTAAGGATCAAGGCGGGCGATGAGTGGAAGACCGCGTTTAACACCAGGACCGGTCATTATGAATCCTTGGTTATGCCCTTTGGGTTGTGCAATGCGCCCGCAGTCTTTCAGGAATTCATCAACTATGTTTTCCGTGACCTGTTGCAGCAGTGTGTGGTGGTCTATTTGGATGACATCTTGGTATATTCTGAATCCATGGAGGCCCACATTCTGGATGTCAGACGAGTGTTGCAACGGTTACGAGAGAACAAGCTGTTCGGTAAGCTTGAGAAATGCGAATTTCACCGATCCCAGGTAACCTTCTTAGGTTACATCATTTCCGCTGAGGGGTTCTCCATGGATCCTGAGAAGGTTTCGGCTGTCTTACAGTGGCCCCAGCCCAGTGGTCTTCGTTCCCTGCAGCGCTTTTTGGGCTTCGCCAATTATTATCGGAAGTTCATCAGGGACTTTTCCATGCTGGCCAAGCCTCTCACGGATCTGACCAGGAAGGGCAGTAATTCCCAGGTCTGGCCGCCCGAGGCCATCCGAGCTTTTGAGGCCCTAAAGTCCGCTTTTGTGTCGGCTCCGATTCTGTCGCATCCCAACCCTGGGTTGCCCTTTGTCCTCGAGGTGGACGCGTCTGAGACGGGAGTAGGCGCCCTTCTGTCTCAGCGTAGAACACCAGAGGGTCCTCTGCTTCCTTGTGGGTTTTACTCCCGGAAACTGTCTTCCGCGGAGTGCAACTATCAGATTGGTGACAGGGAGTTATTGGCCATCGTGCAGGCCCTTAAAGAATGGAGGCACTTGCTCGAGGGTTCGGTGGTTCCGGTTCTCATCCTGACGGACCATAAGAATCTGACCTACCTTTCTGAGGCCAAGAGATTGACACCACGTCAGGCCAGATGGGCTCTGTTCTTGTCACGTTTTAATTACGTGGTCTCCTACCTACCCGGTTCCAAGAACATCAGGGCGGATGCCCTATCACGGCAGTACTCCGAGCTGTCCAGGGAGGAGTCGATTCCGACTTCGGTCATACCTCCGAATCAGATCCTGGCCGCCATTCGCACCAGCCTGACCTCTCCCCTGGGTGAGCAGATTTTGGCGGCTCAATCTGGTGCTCCCTCTGGGAGACCCAACGGCAGATGTTTTGTGCCTGAGGAGTTGCGCACTCGGTTGTTGCAAACCTACCATAACTCCAAGACCGCGGGGCATCCTGGAAAGAATCAGCTGTCCTGGGCTGTTTCACGTCTGTTCTGGTGGCCTTCCCTACGTTCCGACATTGCCGCATATGTAGCGGCATGCTCCGTTTGTGCCCAGAGTAAGTCCCCTCGGCACCTTCCGTTGGGCCTTCTGCAACCCATAGCCACCGGGGAGCGCCCATGGTCACACCTGGGGATGGATTTCATTGTGGACCTCCCTGCATCCCGAGGCCATACGGTCATTCTCATGATTGTGGATCGGTTTTCCAAAATGTGCCACTGTGTTCCTCTCAAGAAGTTACCCTCTGCACAAGAGTTGGCCACGATTTTTGCCAGGGAGGTCTTCCGGTTGCACGGTTTGCCCAAGGAGATTGTGTCGGATCGGGGGAGTCAGTTTGTGTCCAGGTTCTGGCGCGCCTTTTGCTCCCAGTTGGGGATTCATCTCTCCTTCTCCTCGGCCTACCGCCCTCAGTCCAATGGGGCCGCAGAACGATCCAATCAGGCCTTGGAGCAATTCCTTCGTTGCTATGTCTCCGATCACCAAGACAATTGGGTTGACCTTCTGCCTTGGGCTGAGTTTGCCAGGAACACGGCGGTGAATTCTTCCTCTGGGATGTCTCCCTTCATGGCCAATTATGGGTTCCAACCTGCCGTGTTACCGGAGGTATTCTCTCCCCAGGATATTCCGGCTGTGGAGGATCACCTTTCCGTCCTACGTGCTTCTTGGGTACAGATCCAGAAGTCCCTTGAGGCCTCTGCGCAGCGCCAGAGACTCCAGGCTGATCGCAGACGAGCGCCTGCTCCTTCCTACCAGGTCGGAGACCGTGTATGGTTGTCCACCCGCAACCTCAACCTTCGAGTGCCCACTCCCAAGCTGGCGCCTCGCTTTGTTGGTCCCTTCCGAGTGCTTCGCAGGGTAAACCCGGTAGCCTATGCCCTTGCGCTTCCTCCTGGCATGCTGATCTCTAACGTGTTTCATGTCTCCCTGTTGAAGCCACTGGTGTGTAATCGTTTCACTTCCTCGGTTCCTCGGTCTCGTCCGGTCCGAGTGGGCAATCATGAGGAGTATGAGGTGAGCAATATCCTGGACTCACGCCTGGTCCGCGGTCGGGTGCAGTTTTTGGTCCATTGGCGTGGTTATGGTCCAGAGGAGCGTTCCTGGGTTTCCTCCGCAGATGTCCATGCTCCTGCCTTGCTCCGAGCCTTCCACGCACGCTTCCCTCAGAAACCGTTTTTTGCTCCGCGGAGGAGGGGCCCTTGAGGGGGAGGTACTGTCATGGTCTTACCTTCTTGCTGTTCTCCTTCGTTTGACATGTGCTGGCGGCCATCTTGGTTTCTGGGTTTCTTGTAGCCTTCCACCCTGCGGCTCCTCCTTCCCTCTGGGAGGAGCTGGATGCCTAGCTCATATATATAGGAGGTCTGTGGCTTCAGTTCCTTGCTTGGTCCTCCTGTGTTCACATGCTTCTAAGACTGCTGCTGCTTCTGGTTCCTGATCCTGGCTTCGTCTGACTACCCTGCTGGTTCCTGATCCTGGCTTCGTCTGACTACCCTTCTGGTTCCTGATCTCTGGCCTCTCAAAGACTCTGCTTCGGTTTCACCATTCGTTTGGACTTTTGCTTTACAGCTTTATTTTCAATAAAGCCTTCTTATTTTCACTTATCTCTTGTTGTACGTCTGGTTCATGGTTCCGTGACACACGCTAGCGTGTGTCTTAGGTTTTTCTGAATGACACTATCAATAACTTCAATGTAAGATTTTCTTTTTGGGATAGATTTCAAGTAGGCCTCAAATACCACAAACTAGTTATTTTCAGAATGGCAAATTTGGGAATGCTTTTTCAACCCAGAACAAAAAGTCTGCTTTTACGGTCACTACAAATAACTTGACCAGCTAAAACTGTGCAGATTTGGTTGAATAGAGATGTGAGACCTGTTTTTTTTTGCGCTGTGTGACAGTTATAGGTTTAATCACAGAATGACACTTCTATCAGCACGCTAGCGTGTGTCTTAGGTTTTTCTGAATGACACTATCAATAACTTCAATGTAAGATTTTCTTTTTGGGATAGATTTCAAGTAGGCCTCAAATACCACAAACTAGTTATTTTCAGAATGGCAAATTTGGGAATGCTTTTTCAACCCAGAACAAAAAGTCTGCTTTTACGGTCACTACAAATAACTTGACCAGCTAAAACTGTGCAGATTTGGTTGAATAGAGATGTGAGACCTGTTTTTTTTTTGCGCTGTGTGACAGTTATAGGTTTAATCACAGAATGACACTTCTATCAGCACGCTAGCGTGTGTCTTAGGTTTTTCTGAATGACACTATCAATAACTTCAATGTAAGATTTTCTTTTTGGGATAGATTTCAAGTAGGCCTCAAATACCACAAACTAGTTATTTTCAGAATGGCAAATTTGGGAATGCTTTTTCAACCCAGAACAAAAAGTCTGCTTTTACGGTCACTACAAATAACTTGACCAGCTAAAACTGTGCAGATTTGGTTGAATAGAGATGTGAGACCTGTTTTTTTTTGCGCTGTGTGACAGTTATAGGTTTAATCACAGAATGACACTTCTATCAGCACGCTAGCGTGTGTCTTAGGTTTTTCTGAATGACACTATCAATAACTTCAATGTAAGATTTTCTTTTTGGGATAGATTTCAAGTAGGCCTCAAATACCACAAACTAGTTATTTTCAGAATGGCAAATTTGGGAATGCTTTTTCAACCCAGAACAAAAAGTCTGCTTTTACGGTCACTACAAATAACTTGACCAGCTAAAACTGTGCAGATTTGGTTGAATAGAGATGTGAGACCTGTTTTTTTTTTGCGCTGTGTGACAGTTATAGGTTTAATCACAGAATGACACTTCTATCAGCACGCTAGCGTGTGTCTTAGGTTTTTCTGAATGACACTATCAATAACTTCAATGTAAGATTTTCTTTTTGGGATAGATTTCAAGTAGGCCTCAAATACCACAAACTAGTTATTTTCAGAATGGCAAATTTGGGAATGCTTTTTCAACCCAGAACAAAAAGTCTGCTTTTACGGTCACTACAAATAACTTGACCAGCTAAAACTGTGCAGATTTGGTTGAATAGAGATGTGAGACCTGTTTTTTTTTGCGCTGTGTGACAGTTATAGGTTTAATCACAGAATGACACTTCTATCAGCACGCTAGCGTGTGTCTTAGGTTTTTCTGAATGACACTATCAATAACTTCAATGTAAGATTTTCTTTTTGGGATAGATTTCAAGTAGGCCTCAAATACCACAAACTAGTTATTTTCAGAATGGCAAATTTGGGAATGCTTTTTCAACCCAGAACAAAAAGTCTGCTTTTACGGTCACTACAAATAACTTGACCAGCTAAAACTGTGCAGATTTGGTTGAATAGAGATGTGAGACCTGTTTTTTTTTTGCGCTGTGTGACAGTTATAGGTTTAATCACAGAATGACACTTCTATCAGCACGCTAGCGTGTGTCTTAGGTTTTTCTGAATGACACTATCAATAACTTCAATGTAAGATTTTCTTTTTGGGATAGATTTCAAGTAGGCCTCAAATACCACAAACTAGTTATTTTCAGAA
The DNA here is from genome assembly GCF_905171765.1 of Bufo bufo. NCBI lineage: Eukaryota > Metazoa > Chordata > Amphibia > Anura > Bufonidae > Bufo > Bufo bufo. The sequence continues at coordinate 414,240,241 of NC_053392.1, forward strand.
TGGCAAATTTGGGAATGCTTTTTCAACCCAGAACAAAAAGTCTGCTTTTACGGTCACTACAAATAACTTGACCAGCTAAAACTGTGCAGATTTGGTTGAATAGAGATGTGAGACCTGTTTTTTTTTGCGCTGTGTGACAGTTATAGGTTTAATCACAGAATGACACTTCTATCAGCACGCTAGCGTGTGTCTTAGGTTTTTCTGAATGACACTATCAATAACTTCAATGTAAGATTTTCTTTTTGGGATAGATTTCAAGTAGGCCTCAAATACCACAAACTAGTTATTTTCAGAATGGCAAATTTGGGAATGCTTTTTCAACCCAGAACAAAAAGTCTGCTTTTACGGTCACTACAAATAACTTGACCAGCTAAAACTGTGCAGATTTGGTTGAATAGAAATGTCAGGTCTATTTTTTAGGCGCTGGGTGACAGGCTCAACTTGCCCCTTATGTAATATATGGCCAAAAAATAACCACACTGTTGATGGTTAAATGCACTTGGATGACACAGGCTCAGCCTGCACCAGATGTAGTATATGGCCAAAAAATAATCAGACTGTTGATGGTTAAATGCACTTGGGTGACACAGGCTCAGCCTGCAGCTGATGTAGGATATATCACAAAATAACCACACTATCGATGGTTAAATACACTTGGTGATAGCTCGTGCTGGCGCACCACAAGTCACAAAATGGCCGCCGATCACCCCAGAAAAAAAGTGATCTAAAAACGCTCTGGGCAGCCTCAAAAAAGTGAGCAAGTCAATAATAGCACTTCAATGATCCACAGCTGCAGATCGATCACAGAATGAAGTCTTTTGGAGGAGTTAATCTGCCTAATCTCGACCTAACGTCGCAGCTGCAACCTCTCCCTATACTGATCATAGCAGAGTGACGTGCGGCTCTACGTGACTCCAGCTTAAATAGAGGCTGGGTCACATGGTGCACTGGCCAATCACAGCCATGCCAATAGTAGGCATGGCTGTGATGGCCTCTTGGTCCAAGTAGTATGACGCTTGTTGATTGGCTGCTTTGCAGCCTTTCAAAAAGCGCCAAGAAAGCGCCGAACACCGAACCCAGACTTTTACGAACTATACAGTTCGGGTTCGCTCATCCCTACCTGTAATACTTATTTGGTATGCTTAGTCCTTTTATTTCTTTATCTTCCAAGCCCTTAAAACAGGTAGCTAATCTGTACTCTTCAATATATGGTGAGGCTGCCTGTAGCTAGATTGTCCTCCACCATGTGCAAAGGTGCCCATTAAGCCTTAAGTAATGGCTGTTATCACCGATGTCTCTCTTTAGCTTGGTTAACTTCTTCCAGGGAGGAAAACGCTATCCTCTGGTTTCAGGATCTAGGATCTAAGAGGGTCACAGAAGGAAAACGCTCTCCTGCACCTCATACCTTGGCTCTACCTCATTTCTGTATCTGGCTTCACCCACTAATCTGTGGTGTGTAGCCTTAGCTTGACAACTGACTCTGTCTAAAAACAACAACCTTTCTAGGCCTGACCTAAGTATTTATATGACCTAAGTGCTATCCCCATCTAGTGGTGGGATGTATAAATTACACCAGACCAGCCTATGAACAGGGATAAAACAGGTGCTGTAATACAAAATCACATGCCATAGGATAATGCCGTTTCACAGTAATTTTGCAGTTCCCACGTGTCCTGAGTGGGACGCTGCATACACACATATTGCTCTGTAACTCAAAAACTCATTGATCAATTTCTACTAAACTTGGTACACATACCACTTACCATCTGGGAAAGAATACTGTGGAGGTAATATGCCGGTACACAATGAGTTTCTGTCTGTCTGTTCTTTATGCACGACCAAACGACTGGACCGATCTTCACCATCAGGTGTGCAGGAAGGTTTTAGACAAGGTCTCAGCTCTCTAGGATGTACCGTTCCTGAGATATTACAAAAAGATTACCAGCATTAGCCAATACAAGCCTGCAAGTCTTTCTCTTCATATCCCAACTGCCATACGTACAGTCACATGTCCCTTATCAGCCAATAGAAGCTTGCAGGCCTTTAGTCTCCACATACACAGTTTTACTCCAGGTTTCCATGAAAACGCAGCAATTTTTCTTCACTGCTGTAGGTTAGCTTTAGGCTAGGGCTGCACGACGACATATGTCTTGCGACAATAAGTCGCACGACCAGGGGCGTCGCTAGGTTAAAACATTCAGGGCCTGGGCCCCGGTTGTTTTGTCCCATGCCCCGAATGTCCTGCCTGCCTGCTAGATACAACTGTATTGCCGTACACAGAACGGCAATACAATTGAATCTAATACACTGGGAAGAGGTGAAGGACCTGTGGTGACATCACAGGTCATGTGATCAGCAAAACAGGCTGTGATAGGATGACCTGGATGATGTCACCATCATGTGACCAGTGCAAGATTGGACCGGAGTGATGAGGAGAAGGAGCCTAATGGTGATGTCTGTACATGAGGAGAGGTAAGTGAAGGGAGAGGCAGAGCAATGCTGGGAGTTGTAGTTATTTAACTGGGATGTATGTTAGGGCTGAAGGGAGGGATGTTATTGACATGGAACTGTGTGCTTGAGGTGCATGGGCGAGGGAGTGATGTTATTTACATGGGACTGTATGTTGAAAGTGGATGGGGGGGAATGATGTTTATGTACATGGGACTTAATGTTTAGGCTATGTTCACACTTGCGTTTGGGGATCCGCTTGTGAGATCCGTTTCAAGGCTCTCACAAGCAACCCCAATGCATTCTGAATGGATGCGGATCCATTCAGAATGCATTCGTTCGGCTCCGTGCGGCTTTGGAAGCGGACCCCAAAATGCTGCAAGCAGCGTTTTTGTGTCCGCATGGCCTTGCGGAGCCAAACGGATCCGTCCTGACTTACAATGTAAGTCAATGGGGACGGATCCCTTTGCATTGACACAAAATGGTGCAATTGTAAACAGATCCGTCCCCCATTGACTTTCAATGTAAGTCAGGACGGATCCTTATTTGGACTTAGAAATTCAAATCTAATACAAACAAATTGGTCCTGAACGGATGCATTCGTTTGTATTATCGGTGCGGATCCGTCCTGTACAAGTACAGGACATATCCGCACGAACGCAAATGTGAAAGTAGCCTTAGCTTGGGAATGTTTACATTGGGAATGTGCGTTGGAAGCGGCTGGGGAGGAGGTGAGGTTATTTACATGGGACTGTATGGTGGAGGAAGGATTATAACTGCAGGGGGCACTGCAGATCCAGGGGACATTATAGGCGGTCTTATTACTACTGGGGGCTCTATAGGAGGGTCTTATAGATCCGCCTTATTTCTACTAAGCGCACTATGGGGGCCATATTACTGAGGTGTCTGTAGGGAGCTTTATTACCACTGGGGGAACAATAGGGGGCCTTATTTCTACTGGGGACTCTGTGAGGGTATTATTAATATGGGAGGGCCCTTCTAATAATGGGGGCATTGTTGAGGAGCATTATCACGGTTGGGGCAGTGTTACTAATGAGGGCATTCTAGAAGGGAATTACTATTGGTGGGACTATGAGGAGCACTATTACTATGGGGGGGCAGTAATGTTTCTTCAGGATAGTATTTGGGGGTATTGGGGAAGGGCAGGGGCGTAACTAAAGGCTCATGGGCCCCGGTGCAAGAGTTCAGCTTGGGCCCCCCTTCCCTCAGTGCTTTGTATGTCTTCTTATGCGGCACAAGTGTCTTTGGGCCCCTTCAGACTCCTGGGCCCGGTAGCGACTGCTACCTCTGCACCCCCTATAGCTACACCCCTGGAGGGGGGGGGGCACAGCAAGCAGCAGGATAACACTGTGGGGACTCCAGTTGGGGGATAATGATAGAATGTGAGGTAGCTAAGATGTCTGTGTGTCACACTCTGCAGAGACGAGGCGGCTGAGAGAAGTTGTCCAGACCGAGTGGAGAAGATGATGACAGAGAAGATCTACAGAGAAGATGATGACAGAGAGGAGACGTCACCTGGAGGCCCTGGATGTGACAGGTAAGTGCAGCTGTATAGCAAGTACAGCAAAGTGCGGGGGGGGGGGGGGGCAACATATTTATTGGGGCTTGTGCCCCGGATCTTTTGAGACCCTAGCAACGCCCCTGCGTACGACACATAGGGCATAACTGCACTGCTACATGTGTTTTACTACATTGATGTCGCACAACAATTTTTATAATGACAGTCTATGGTATTGCACTGCGACATGTGACATGCTGCGACTGTGGATTTTTTGCAATCGCAGCATGTCGCAGTGCGACACCATAGCATATCATTATAAAAATTGTTGAGACAAAATGTCATGTAATACATGTAGCCTTAACATTAAAGGGGCAGAGCTCTGTGGAGGTCACTGTTAAAGGGGCAGGCACTGTGGAGGTCACTGTTAAAGAGGCGTTCACTGTGGATATTACTGTTAAGGGGACAGGCCCCTCTGGATGTCACTGTTAATGCAGCAGGGTACTGTGAGGTCACTGTTAAGGGAGCAGGGTAATGTGGAAATCACTGTTAAGGGGGCGGGCCCCTGAGGAGGTCACTGTCAAGGGAGTGGGGTGCTGTGAAACTCACTGTTAAAGAGGCGGGCTGCTGTGAAGGTCAAAGTTAAGGGGATGGGCTGCTGTGGAGGTCCCATTTTATAGTTGCGGGGCACTGTGGGGGGTTAGTGTTAAAGGGAACCTGTCATGTGGATATTTGATTATAATCTAACTAATTATATACAATCATTAACTACTAAAAAGTACCTTAGATGTATTCACTTACTGGTGTGAGAGATGGTTACCTCATAATATACACACAAAGATGCCGCATGCTGCATGCTAATGAGCTGATTTGAGTCCAGCGTGATGTCATTGAGTCCAGCGTATATTTAATTAACAGCTATAGCCACTCCCCTGCCCACCTGCTGCTGATTCATATGAAAAATAACTGTCATTCAGCAGCAGGTAGGCGGGAAGAGTCAGGAGCTCATAAATATTCATTATCAGCTTGAGCTTTTCAATACAAGATGTTGGCAGATTGACTGGGTCAATTAAAGAAAGTGCTAAGAGAATCAGTCACTTATTTATGTTGCCCTTAGTTAGGACACCATAAAACTGGTGACAGGTTCCCTTTAAGGGGTGGGGGACTGTGGAGTTCACTGTTAAAGGGGCGGGGTGCTGTAGAAGTCACTGTTATGGGGGATACTGTCGATATCTTTTAACAACACACACAAACATTAAATTAAATAGATATAATATACCCGTGCGAAGCTGGGTCCTTCTGCTAGTTCATATATATAATGAATAGGCCCACATAACGTTATGAGTCTGATATTTCTGCAGGGAAACCATTGCTATTCTCCCATGCAGAAATAAATGTAGACAATTTTACATTTTTCCAACATCATACACTAAATATAAGACAACTGCTGCCATACACGGCGCCCACCCGACGCTGCCATACACAGTGCCCCCACCTGACACTGCCATAGACAGGGCCCACCAGACGCTGCCATACACAGCGCCCACTCAATGCTGCCATACACAGGGCCCACCCGACGCTGCCAGACACAGGGACCACCCGACGCTGCCATACACAGGGCCCACCCAAAGCTGCCATACACGGCACCCACCCGACGCTGCCATACACGGCGCCCACCTCATGCTGCCATACACAGGACCCACCTCATGCTGCCATACACACATTGCACACACAGCTCTTCTATATGTCCATTACACAGATAGAACTACTGTGTGCACATTACACACATTGGTTACACTGACATAGACCTGCTTTAGGGCTTTTTCAGTGTTTTGGCCGTTTTTAATGGATCAGTTTTTCCGTTTTTTGATTCAGTAATGTTTCCGGTTCCATTCCATTTTTCCATATAGCATATGCAGTATACAGTAATTACATAGAAAAAATTGGGCTGGGCATAAAATTTTCAATAGATAGTTTCTGCAAAAACGGAACTGATACGGAAGACATACGGAGTACATTCTGTATGTGTTCCTTTTTTTGCGGACTCATTGACTTGAATGGAGCCACGGAACGTGATTTGTGTGCAATAATAGGACATGTTCCATCTTTGAACGGAAAAATGGAAATACGGAAACAGAATGCATTCGGAGTACATTGTTTTTTTTGCGGAACCATTGAAATGAATGGTTCCATATACAGCCGGGGAGAAGGAGACACCCATTGAGAAACCTTGGCGTCTCCTCCTCCCTGTTCCGATGCTAGTAATTAGCATACTGAGCGGGGAAAATACCGGAGGGTGCAGTAGGCAAACGGTGTGGCGCCCAGGAATAATAGTAAGCACTATAATATCCTTGATTTATGCCCTACTTAACGTGCTACTTATCTTATAAAGTCTTGACCCATGAAAGGTCCTCTTTAACCACTTAACGATCAGTGCCGTAATAGTATGGCGCAGCGGAACATGACTTGCCGCCCCACGCTGTACTATTAGGGCAAGCTGATAGGGCGGGTGCAGGAGCTGCGCCCGCCCGATCAGCTGTTCTGATGTTGGAGCATTAACCCCTTCTATGCCGCGGTCAGAGCTGACCGCTACATAGAAGGGGTTTGCTGAGGGTGAGGGAGCCCATCGGGTCCCTGTGCTTTTGTGGCGGGGACCCGATGGGTGAGAAGGCAGCCCGATGCCATGCAGAGGCTGCCCAATGCCTTGCACGGCATCGGGACCTGCCTTCTATGAGTGCCCAGGAGATCCATCCTTAGACTGGGTCTCCTAGGCAACCTGCTAGTGTATTAGTCTGTGTAATACACTAACAGGCAATGCATTACAATACATTGATTTTATAATTAAAAATAGAAAAAGAAAGAAGAAAAGAAAAAACACACATATTAGGTATCGCCGTGTCCGTAACGACCGGCTCTATAAATATATCACATGATCCACCCCGTCCGATAAACACCATAAAAATAAAAATAAAAACTGTGTCAAAAAAGCAATTTTTGTCACCCTGCATCACAAAAGGTGAAACACCAAGCTATCAAAATACATATGTCCCAAAAAATGAAACCAATAAAACCGTCACCTCATCCTGCAAAAAATAAGCCCCTTCATAAGAAAATCGCTCCAAAAAAAAAAAACTATAGCTCTCTGAACATGGAGACACTAAAATATCTTTTTTTTTGTTTCAAATATGCTATTATTGTGTTAAAGTGAAAAAAATAAAAAAGTATATATTAGATATCGCTGCATCCGGAACAATCAGCTCTATGAAAATATCACATGACCTAACCCATCAAGTGAACACCGTAAAAAATAAAAACTGTATATAAGCCATTTTTGTCAACTTACACCACAAAAATTGCAACACCAAGCGATCAAAAAGGCGTATGCCTGCTAAAATAGCACCAATCAAACCGTCACCTCATTCCGCAAAAAATGAGACCCTAACTAAGACAATAGGTAAAAAAATAAAAAAGCTATGGCTCTCAGACTCAGCATTTTTTCGGTATCAAAAATGCAATTATTGTGTAAAATTTTAATAAATAAGAAAAAGTATACATATAAGGTATCGCCACGTCCGTAACGATCTTCTCTACAGAAATAGCACAAGACTTATCCCCCACAGGTGAACGCTGGAAAAATAAATAAATGAAAACTGACAAAATTACCAATTTTTTGCTCACCTTGCCCCATAAAGTGTAATAATGTACACAAAAATGGTACCAATAAAAATGTAAATTCTTCCTGCAAAAAACGATTCCCTGCACAAGACGATTGGCAGAAAAAAATATATATAAGAGACACAAAAACTTTTTTTTTTTGAAAAATGCTTTATTATGTAAAACTGAAACAAAGAAAGTAAACATATTTGATATCATTGCGTCCGTAACAACCTGCTCTATAAAAATAGCAAATGAATGATGATGAATGTTGTAAAAAATAAAAACTGTGCCAAAACAGCCATTTTTTTGTTACCTTGCCTCGCAAAAAACGTAATATAGAGCAATTAAAAATCATATGTACCGCAAAATAGTACCAATAAAACTGGCACCTATTGTATGTCGTAGATAATTGGAGTCCAATTGGAGTCCTAGTTTCCAAAATTGGGTCACTTTTTGGGAGTTTTTACTGTAAGGGTGCATCAGGGGGGCCTAAAATGGGACATGGCATCTAAAAACCAGTCCAGCAAATTCTGCCTTCCAAAAACCATATGGCGTTCCTTTCCTTTTGTGCACTGCCGTGTGCCCTTACATCAGTTTACGACCAAATGTTCCTGTAAACCGCAGAATCAGGGTAATAAATATTGAGTTTTGTTTGGCTGTTAACCCTCGATGTGTTAAAGAAAAAACATGATTAAAATGAGTGTTGATCGAGCACCAAAGTACTGAGCACCCGAGCACAATGGAAGTCAATGGGAGAACCCTAGTCACCCCCTGCTCGGAAGAGAAGAGGGTGTCTGGATCACAAAAAAAGGTTAGAAATTGATGGAAACCCCATAAAAATGGTTTGGAAACAGCATTAAGAGGATAGCTGGATGCGTCTTGGACTCCAATGATCTACGACATACAATAGACAACCACATAAAGGCTATATGCCAAAAGCCAGATATGTGCAAGCCATCAATCTATCCATGAGACAGATAACAGGCTTAGTCAGCACACCTTACAATGGCAGCCTTGTGCACTATAAGACATTCCAAACCAGCTCTCATCTGACTAAGAGCCAGTAAGCTTCAGATCTGTTGGATGGGTTTACTTCAGGGAGATCATGTCAAACAAATCTTATAGATTTTTTTGACTGGGTGACTAAAATAATAGACGGTGGAGGTGCAGTAGACATCGCATATCTAGATTTTAGTAAGGCTTTTGACACTGTCCCACATAGAAGACTTATCAATAAACTGCAGTCATTGAGCATGGACTCCGATATTGTTGAGTGGATTAGGCAGTGGCTGAGTGACAGACAACAGAGGGTTGTAGTCAATGGAGAACATTCAAAACAAGGTCATGTTACCAGTGGGGTTCCACAGGGATCTGTACTGGGACCAATTTTGTTTAATATCTTCATAAGTGATATTGCAAAAGGCCTCGATGGGAAGGTGTGTCTTTTTGCTGATGACACAAAGATATGTAACAAGGTTGATGTTCCTGGAGGGAAACGCCAAATGGAAAAGGATTTAGGAAAACTAGAAGAATGGTCAGAACTCTGGCAACTGAAATTTAATGTGGATAAGTGCAAGATAATGCACCTAGGGCGTAAAAACCCAAGGGCAGAATATAGAATATTTGACACAGTCCTGACCTCAGTATCTGAGGAAAGGGATTTAGGAGTAATTATTTCAGAAGACTTAAAGGTGGGAAGACAATGTAATAGGGCAGCACGAAATGCCAGCAGAATGCTTGGATGTATAGGGAGAGGTATAAGCAGTAGAAAGAGTGAAGTGCTTATGCCGCTGTACAGAACACTGGTGAGACCTCACTTGGAGTATTGTGCGCAGTACTGGAGGCCATATCTCCAGAAGGATATAGATACTCTAGAGAGAGTTCAGAGAAGAGCTACTAAACTAGTACATGGATTGCAGGATAAAACTTACCAGGAAAGGTTAAAGGACCTTAACATGTATAGCTTGGAAGAAAGAAGAGACAGAGGGGATATGATAGAAACTTTTAAATACATAAAGGGAATCAACTCGGTAAAGGAGGAGAGCATATTTAAAAGAAGAAAAACTACCACAAGAGGACACAGTTTTAAATTAGAGGGGCAAAGGTTTAAAAGTAATATAAGGAAGTATTACTTTACTGAGAGAGTAGTGGATGCATGGAATAGCCTTCCTGCAGAAGTGGTAGCTGCAAATACAGTGAAGGGGTTTAAGCGTGCATGGGATAGGCATATGGCTATCCTTCATATAAGATAGGGCCAGGGGCTATCCATAGTATTTAGATATATTGGGCAGACTAGATGGGCCAAATGGTTCTTATCTGCCGACACATTCTATGTTTCTATGTTTCTATGGCTTGGGTGGACCTGCGCACCTAGATCAATATCATTAGGGTGACAAAAAGTTTTCTGATTGTCCTAACATAATTTTCAATAACCTTTCTTTACAGTTTTGTCATGTAAAAACATATTTGCATAAACATGGGCATATAGGAATGAGCAGAATCTGCCTTGTTTTTCAGCTGAAAACCCATTTGCATGGAAAATTTGCGATCTACACTACTCATGAACATTGCCATCTATTGATTTCATAGTCTGATGACAAGACTAATAGTCTTGCCATAAGACTATGAAACCAATAGATGGTGCTGTTCATATGTCATTACAAGCAGGGCAATAGTCCTCAGATACACCCTAGCAAGCTTTTATTACAGCAGATAAAGAGCTAGAAAATGTGTGAATGATAGCAGCAATCCGATATACACCTCAGTGTTAGCGCAGGCTATTATAGGCTGAGAGGTACACGGTGTGTGGACTCTGTTGAGCAGTGTGCCCCACTTACTAGCGCCCCAACAAGATGAACAGCGCCATCTATTGGTTTCATAGTCTTACAATAAGTAGATCAGCCGGCACTCCGTAGTTTAGTGAGCGGTGCACGTGTCCAGGGTCGGTGTCCCATACATATCCAGCAAAGAAGACCGGCACTCACTGATATCAATGCGATAACTTTTCTTATATTGTTGTCACATGGAGGAACAAGTACGAGTCTTTGTCAAACCAGTGAATGTGAGTACAAAATAGTACATTTAAATAGACTGCCTGTTACGACGTCAGCGGAAGTGACATTCCGTAACCAGGGGAACATACAAACAAATAGATTGAGAGCTTACACAAGAATATAGGTGGAAATACACAAGGGGAGGAACATCAATGTAATAAAAATAATGTGAATAGCAAAAAAAAAAGAAATATTAAAAAAATATATATTAAAGGCAATAAATAAAAGATATCTCAATAAATTATATACAAAGATATTCAATAATTAGTATTGTTGATATATATTGAAAAGGAAAAGAGAACCTGTAGGGGTGATATCATTTCATATAAAGTTTTCTGTAAGGGAAACAAAGGCATACAGATTAGATCCTATTAAAAGGCATTTAGTTCATATTCACGGTTTAGGCCTCCTGGTTCAAAGGTTCATAACCTATGGATCCAGAAGGCCTCACTTTTAAGAATTGAACTCCATCTCCTCTCCTACAAGGAGGTTGTACCTGCTCTATAATTTGGAAATGTTATGGCAACAGAGATCAAAATGAAAGGGTATGGGTTACAGTCTTTCATTCTGGTCGATGACTCCCCAACATACAACAATCCACATGGACATTTCAAAATATAGACTATAAAGCTGCTGTCACAGGAGAAAAAAACTTTAATGGAAAATTTCTCTCCAGAATGTGGATGTATAAAATTTGCCCCTTTGATGACACTTGAGCAGTGGATACATTGTAGGCACGGAAATTCTCCCCTTTTAGGTGTAGCAAGTGTCATTTGTCGCAAAGCGGTCTTATTGCTACCTATATCTGCCCTGATAATAATGTCCCTAATGTTCTTGGACCTTTTGTGACAAATCATAGGTAAATTCTTAAATTCTGTTACTGATGGATATGCCTCTCTTATGATGTCCCAATGTTTATTGATGATATTTCAGAATTTATTAATCCATGGGTGGTATTTTACCACCAATGGGATACGTGTTTTTTTGGGGATAAAGATTGGATTGATGTAGAGATATCTTTTAGTTTATCTTTTTCTATTTCCAACAATGATTGTGGGTATCCTCTCGCCCGGAATTTATTTGTTCCCTCATTGATTCGCATTTCTTTATTCGCAGCATCCGAGACAATCCTGTCTACACGTCGGTACTAGGAATAATGTAGGGATTTTCTTGTCGCAGGTGGATGATTACTGGTAAAGTGCAAAAGACTATTACGGTCAGTGTCCTTGACATATAGGTCAGTTTGTAAAGAGCAATTATCATTTTTGATGACCCAAGTGTCAAGGAAACTGATTCTCATGTTGTCCCAGTGTATTGTAAATTGGAGTTCCTGCCACACCGAATTTAGGTAGGTGGAGAAGTCCAATAAGGATTCAATGCCGCCACGCCATACGCAAAAGACATTGTTAAAATGTCGCCACAGTATGCAATGTTTTTTATATAGTTCATGGTTATAGATGTACATGTGTTCGAACCACGCTATGTAACTATTTGAGTATGACAGTGCGGCATTCAAACCCATTGCGGTTCCCCACAGTTTTTTCTCAAGATTAAAAAAAAAAAACCTTTTTCTTGGGGTAAGTAAATAGAAGACTCAAGAATCCATTCCACAGCTGTAAGGCCTTTCTCATGTTGAATTGATGTGTAATCAAAGGTTACTAATAAGTCTTCCTTGTTTATGGTGAGGTTTTTAATTTCCCTCAGAAAATGGCCAGTGTCTAATAAAAAAGAAGGCATCTCCTTGGTTAAGGGTGTCAGGACCTTTTCTAGGAGAATGGCTGGTTAGGACAAAATGGAGTTGGTGGACGCAACTATGGGGCGTCCTGGGGGGTTGTGTTAAAGACTTGTGAATTTGAATGGGATGTTGATAAACTAAATAAGTAGATAATTTATCATCCACTATGCACCTATCCCTAAATTCCATGGTAATATCCAAAAGTTAGCATTTTATATCATAGACAGGATCATGTCCTAGGGGTACATAAGTATTCCTATCAGTTAACTGTCCTAGGATTTCTGAGATGTAATAATCTTTGTCCATAAGGACAAGGGCACCCCCTTTGTCAGCGGGTTTAAAAATAAGAGAATCATCATCCAATATAGTCTGTAAAACATCACGTTCTGTTGATGATAGGTTATCAGACAATCCTGTAACAAATGTGCCATATCCCTTTGAACGAGTGATATGAAGGTCTCCACATGGTGGTGTGTTTTAGGGGGTTGAAATCTTCTTTTAAGTTTCAAATTAAAACATTGTAATGTCAATTGAGCAGTATCTACTGACACCATTTGTGGAGACATTACCTCACCCGTTACAAAATGAGCCTTGAGACGTACAGTACAGACCAAAAGTTTGGACACACCTTCTCATTCAAAGAGTTTTCTTTATTTTCATGACTATGAAGGCATCAAAATTATGAATTAAAACATGTGGAATTATATACATAACAAACAAGTGTGAAACAACTGAAAATGTCATATTCTAGGTTCTTCAAAGTAGCAACCTTTTGCTTTGATTACTGCTTTGCACACTTTTGGCATTCTCTTGATGAGCTTCAAGAGGTAGTCACCTGAAATGGTCTTCCAACAGTCTTGAAGGAGTTCCCAGAGATGCTTAGCACTTGTTGGCCCTTTTGCCTTCACTCTGCGGTCCAGCTCACCCCAAACCATCTCGATTGGGTTCAGGTCCGGTGACTGTGGAGGCCAGGTCATCTGGCGCAGCACCCCTTCACTCTCCTTCATGGCCAAATAGCCCTCACTTTCAAAGTTTTCCCAATTTTTTGGCTGACTGACTGATCTTCATTTCTTAAAGTAATGATGGCCACTCGTTTTTCTTTACTTAGCTGCTTTTTTCTTGCCATAATACAAATTCTAACAGTCTATTCAGTAGGACTATCAGCTGTGTATCCACCTGACTTCTCCTCAACGCAACTGATGGCCCCAACCCCATTTATAAGGCAAGAAATCCCACTTATTAAACCTGACAGGGCACACCTGTGAAGTGAAAACCATTTCAGGTGACTACCTCTTGAAGCTCATCAAGAGAATGTCAAGACTGTGCAAAGCAGTATTCAAAGCAAAAGGTGGCTACTTTGAAGAACCTAGAATATGACATATTTTCAGTTGTTTCACACTTGTTTGTTATGTATATAATTCCACATGTGTTAATTCATAGTTTGAAAGCCTTCTGTGTGAATCTACAATTTTCATAGTAAGGAAAATAAAGAAAACACTTTGAATGAGAAGGTGTGTCCAAACTTTTGGTCTGTACTGTATATTACGTGGAAAAAAACGCTGACAGTCCATTTCTAAGCTAAAGGTATCTAAATGCCCTGTAGGGCTAAAATATAGTCCTTTCTGCAATACCTATATATGAACAGGACTGAGATTTTTAGAAGAAATATTGAAAACCAAATTATCTTCTATACCTGGGACCGCGTTATCCATGGGTGTTCACGTCTCCTATGATGTCGTCCCGCCCTTCTTGTGTTCTTTTTATTTGTTGTGTTTTTCTCCCCCAAAAAAGGGATGGGTGACATGGAGTAGAAGTATAATCGCTCCCAGAGCTGGAAGATTGGGAACCCATTCGGCCTGTAGGGCGTCTGGAGATTGGAGTAGTGGTACCCAAGGAGTCTTGCCATTTGTAGATTTTTTTATTCTGATAATCCTCAGCGTCTCTTATGAACCTATTGCGTTTAGTGACTTTAATGTCCTTCCTGAGGTCAGAGCAAGTTTTGTCAATCTTGGTTTTAAGAGCAATAAGGTCCTCAGCTGACAGTGTGTCAGAGAGTTGTTGTTCAATTGATGCAATGTTTGCCTTAGTCTCAGTGATGGCGTTGGCTAAATGTTCGATAGTAAGGACCATTAAATCATGTGAGCATTCATCCAGAATGCTGGCAAATTTAGTGCAACGTCACTTCCACTGACGTAGTAACAGGCTGTCTATTTAAATGTACTATTTTGTACTCACATTCACTGGTTTGACAAAGACTCGTATAGAGTCAAAACGCGTCACCTGTACTAGTTCCTCCATGTGACAACAATAGAGTTGAGCGGACACCTGGATGTTCGGGTTCGGCAGGTTCGTGAAGTCAATGGGGACCCGAACTTTTGAGCACTAAAATGGCTGTAAAAATGTCATGGAAAGAGCTAGAGGGCTGCAAAAGGCAGCAAAATGTACTTAAGAGCATGGCAAATGCTCTGCAAACAAATGTGGATAGGGAAATGAATTAAAAAGTACATCAGCGACTTAAAATAGACAAATCGCCAGGACCGAATAGCATACACCCCCGTATCCTAAGGGAATTAAGTAATGTCATAGCCAGACCCTTATTTCTGATATTTGCGGACTCTATACTGACAGGGAATGTCCCACAGGATTGGCGCATGGCAAATGTGGTGCCAATATTCAAAAAGGGTCCAAAAACAGAGCCTGGAAACTATAGGCCGGTAAGTTTAACATCTGTTGTGGGTAAACTGTTTGAAGGTTTTCTGAGAGATGCTATCTTAGAGCATCTCAATGGAAATAAGCAAATAACGCCATATCAGCATGGCTTTGTGAGGGATCGGTCATGCCAAACTAATTTAATCCGTTTCTATGAGGAGGTAAGTTCTAGACTTGACAGCGGCGAATCAATGGATGTCGTATATCTGGACTTCTCCAAAGCATTTGACACTGTACCACATAAAAGGTTAGTATATAAAATGAGAATGCTCGGACTGGGAGAAAACGTCTGTATGTGGGTAAGTAACTGGCTCAATGATAGAAAACAGAGGGTGGTTAACAGTACACACTCAGATTGGGTCATTGTCACTAGTGGGGTAACTCAGGGGTCAGTATTGGGCCCTATTCTCTTCAATATATTAATGATCTTGTAGAAGGCTTGCATAGTAAAGTATAAATTTTCGCAGATGACACTAAACTGTGTAAAGTAATTTACACTGAAGAGGACAGTATACTACTACAGAGGGATCTGGATAGATTGGAGGCTTGGGCAGATAAGTGGCAGATGAGGTTTAACACTGACAAATGTAAAGTTATGCACATGGGAAGGAATAATGCAAGTCACCCGTACATACTAAATGGTAAAACACTCGGTAACACTGACATGGAAAAGGATCTAGGAATTTTAATAAACAGCAAACTAAGCTGACCACACATGGAGTACTGTGTACAGTTCTGGGCTCCTGTAAACAAGGCAGACATAGCAGAGCTGGAGATGGTCCAGAGGAGGGCAACTAAAGTAATAAGTGGAATGGGGCAACTACAGTACCCTGAAAGATTATCAAAATTAGGGTTATTCACTTTAGAAAAAAGACGACTGAGGGGAGATCTAATTAATATGTATAAATATATCAGGGGTCAGTACAAAGATCTATTCCTTCATCTATTTATCCCCAGGACATCCTCTGTGTCTGGAGGAAAGAAGGTTTGTACACAAACATAGAAAAGGATTCTTTACGGTAAGAACAGTGAGACTATGGAACTCTCTGCCTGAGGAGGTTGTGATGGTGAGTACAATAAAGGAATTCAAGAGGGGCCTGGATGTATTTCTGGAGCGTAATAATATTACAGGGCTATAGCTACTAGAGAGGGGTTGTTGATCCAGGGAGTTTTTCTGATTGCCTGATTGGAGTCGGGAAAGAATTTTTTATTCCCCTAAAGTGGGGAAAATTGGCTTCTACCTCACAGGGTTTCTTTTTGCCTTCCTCTGGATCAAGTTGCAGGATAACAGCTGAACTGGATGGACAAATGTCTTTTTTCGGCCTTATGTACTATGTTACTATGTTAAAAAAAACATAAAAGACCTTAAAAAAATAAAAATTAGGAATAATGTAGGAGGAAGAGGTTGAGGAGGTGGTGAATGGGTGGATGTGGCCACGTAGGCTTACGTGGCGGTCTAGGTGGAAGTGGCAGCGAAGGAGGAATAGGTAGCCAACACAGATGTGTGTTATTTTGCATTTTTACATAGGGGTATCCCCCAAAATATTGGGACATAAAAAAAAAAGGTATAAGTGCACTTGAGTAAGTGCACTTATACTTTTTTTTAATTTTTTTTATATGTCCCAATATAAATATAAGGATGGATGGTTGAGGTTGTTAGAACTGTCTATTCTGCACAAGGTACAGACAAGTCTTGTGGAATCCATGCCTGGTTCATTTTAATGAACGTGAGCTTGTCCACGTTGGCTGTGGACAGGCGGCTGCGTCTGTCTGTAATGACGCCTCCTGCCGTGCTAAATACACATTCAGAGAGTACACTGGCTGCAGGGCAGGCCAGCACCTCCAAGGCATACAGGGCAGGCTCTGGCCATGTAGACAATTTGGAGACCCAGAAGTTGAATGGGGCAGAACCATCAGTCAGTACGTGTAGTCGAGTGCACAGGTACTGTTCCACCATGTTGTTCAAATGCTGCCTCCTGCTAACACGCTCCATATCAGCAGTTGGGGCCGGTTGTTGCGGCGAGGTAACAAAGCTTTTCACACATGTCGGCCATGCTAACCCTGCCTTCTGAGGTGCTGGTGCTGACACAGCTGCGTTGGCGACCTCTTCCTCCTCCCCTGCCTTCGCCTTGTGCTTCCACTTGCGTCAGTCGGGAATGCTCTCAGAAGCGCGTCTACCAGCGAAGTGCCTGTAGTCGCGCATCTTCCGATCACGCTCCAGTGAGGGAATTAAGGACGGCACATTGTTTTTGTAACTGGGATCCAGCAGGGTGGCCACCCAGTAGTCAGCACACGTTAAAATGTGGGCAACTCTGCTGTCGTTGCGCAGGCACTGCAGCATGTAGTCGCTCATGTGTGCCAGGCTGCCAAGAGGTAAGGACAAGCTGTCCTCTGTGGGAGGCGTATCGTCTGCGTCCCCCGTATCCCTCCAGCCACGCACCAGTGATGGGCCCGAGCTGCGTTGGAGGCCACCCCACTGTGAACATGCTTCATCCCCATCCTCCTCCCCCTCATCATCCTCCTCCTCCAGTAGTGGGCCCTGGCTGGCCAAATTTCTACCTGGCCTCTGCTGTTGCAAAAATCCTCTTTTTGAGCCACTTCTAAAAGACTGGCCTGAAAGTGTTAGAGATGACTCCTCTTCCTCCTCCTCATCCTGGGCCACATCCTCTTCCATCATCCCTAAGTGTTTTCTCAAGGAGACATTGAAGTGGTATTGTAACGCTGATAACGGCGTCATCGCCACTGGCCATGTTGGTGGAGTACTCGAAACAGCGCAACAGGGCACACAGGTCTCGCATGGAGGCCCAGTCATTGGTGGTGAAGTGGTGCTGTTCCGCAGTACGACTCACCCGTGCGTGCTGCAGCTGAAACTCTACTATGGCCTGCTGCTGCTCGCACAGTCTCTCCAGCATGAACAAGGTGGAGTTCCACCTGGTGGGCATGTCGCATATGAGGCGGTGAGCGGGAAGGCCAAAGTTACGCTGTAGAGCAGACAGCCGAGCGGCGGCAGGATGAGAACGCTTGAGGCGCGCACAAACGGCCCACACTTTATGCAGCAGCTCTGAAATGTCGAGGTGGTTGTGAATGAATTTCTGCACCATCAAATTCAGCACATGCGGCAGGCAAGGGATGTGCGTCAAACCGGCTAGTCCCAGAGCTTCAACGAGATTTCGCCCATTATCGCACACCACCAGGCCGGGCTTGAGGCTCACTGGCAGCAACCACTCGTCGTTCTGTTGTTCTATACCCCGCCACAACTCCTACGCGGTGTGGGCAGGGGCGTAGCTATAGGGGGTGCAGAGGTAGCAGTTGCTACTGGGCCCAGGAGCCCGAGGGAGCCCAAAGACAATTGTGCTGCATAGGAATACACCGGTATTATAGAAAGTGCATGCTGTTCAAGTTATACCTCTGGCTGGAGGGAAGGGGGTAGATTAGGAATTTGGCATAGGGGGGTGCCATTTCAGTTTTTGCCTCAGGCAGCACAAAGGCAATGTGTTTCCCTGCCCCTGGCCACAAAGCACTGAGGAAAGGGGGGCCCAATCTGAACTCTTGTACCAGGGCCCATGATCCTTTAGCTACGCCCCTGGGTGTGGGGCCTGTCCCCCAAACACATCAGTTTCAGAACGGCCTGCTGACGTTTACCCCTGGCTGTGCTGAAGTTGGTGGTGAAGGTCTGACGCTGACCGGATGAGGAGGTGGTAGAGGAGGAGGAGGAAGCCGAGTAGGAAGAGGAGGCAACAGGAGGCAAAGAATGATGCCATGTGATCCTTGGCGGCGGAAGGACGTGCGGCAAACAGCTCTCTGCCTGGGGCCCAGACGCCACTACATTTACGCAGTGTGCAGTTAGGGAGATATAGCGTCCCTGGCCGTGCTTACTGGTCAACGTATCTGTGGTTAGGTCAGTGCTTCTCAATTATTTTCTGTCATGCCCCCCCTAGGAAGAAGAAAACATTTTGCGCCCCCCGCACGACTGTAAATAGTATCATTTGTCTATAAAATTGTTATAAGTACACCTCTGCATAACACTGTATCCTTATTAACGTATAAGAGAATAAAAAAAGAAAGAAATGTGTATCGGACACACACTTATGGGGGGATCTGTGGATGACGGACACTTATGGGGGGATCTGTGGATGACGGACACTTATGGTGGGATCTGTGGATGACGGACACTTATGGGGGGGATCTGTGGCTGGCACTGTTACAGGGGGATCTGTGGCTGGCACTGCTATATATGTGCCATCCACAGACCCCCCACCCCATAACAGTGCCATCCACAGTGCCCCCCCAGCCCATAACAGTGCCATCCACAGACCCCCACCCCTTAACTGTGCCATCCACAGATTCCGTGTGCCCGCCGCCGCCGTTTAAAGTTATTAAACATGCCCCCCTCACTCCTAATAGTACCGTATATCCGAATTTCTTCTGTATAATGCCGGCAGGCGGGCCGGGTGGCCGGCGCGTCTCTCAGTGACGTCACTTGTCATGCGCCGCCTGCTTCATTCATAAAGCAGGCGGCGCAGGCACGTGACATCACTGAGGGACGCGCCGGCCTGCCTGCCGGCATTATACAGAAGAAATTCGGATATACGGTACTATTAGGAGTGAGGGGGGCATGTTTAATAACTTTTAATTCATTAATACATTTTATATTAGTATACTGGAGGGAGCGGTGGGGCGGGGCTATAGTACAGTGACCGCACCGCCCCACCGCTATTGCCGGCCCCCAGCTCCTCCTCCCAGTCCCTCCCCCGGCCCCCGCTCCGTACATCGCGTCCAGCGCCTGCGCCGGCCTCTGATCAGACGGGAGATGAGCGCTTCCACAATGGTAGCGCTCATCTCCCTGCCGCATATTACACTGCGAGCTGTTGGCCGCCCGGCGCCCCTGTTGCTATGGCGCCCTGTGCGGCCGCACAGCCCGCACACCCCAAAGGCCGACCCTGAACGAGCCCCCCTTTACGGAGCCTGGCGCCCCCCCGGGGGGCGCGCCCCACTATTTGAGAAGCACAGAGCTAAAGCAATAATGACAGATTTGGATTAATATAAATTTGAGGCCTATTTTTTAGGCGCTGGGTGACAGGTATACGTTTACACACAGAATTAGACTTGGAATTGCACAGTAGCGTGTGTGTGACGTTATTGAGAATAACCCAATCTGCAACTTGAATCTTATATACCCTTTTAGGGATAGATTTAAAGTAGACCTGATACAGCAGAAACCACTAATTTAGAGAATTGCAAAATTGGGAATTGTATTTCAACCCAGAACAAAAACTGTGCTTTGACGGACACTAAATAACTTGACCAGCTAAAGCAATAATGACAGATTTGGATGAATATAAATTTGAGGCCTATTTTTTAGGCGCTGGGTGACAGGTATATGTTTACACACAGAATTAGACTTGGAATTGCACTGTAGCGTGTGTGTGAAGTTATTGAGAATAACCCTATCTGCGCCTTGAATCTTATATACCCTTTTAGGGATAGATTTAAAGTAGGCCTGATACAGCAGAAACCACTAATTTAGAGAATTGCAAAATTGGGAATTGTATTTCAACCCTGAACAAAAATATATCCTTTGCCAGACAGCAGACAGTATTACAATTGGCTGGCCACAGCTGAAACACCAGATTTGGGGTACTGCTATTTTGGCAATTGTATTTCACCCCTCAATAAAAAAGCAAGCACAGCCAAGCCCCATATGTAGGATATAGCCAAAAAATAACCACACTATTGATGGTTAAATGCACTTGGTGTGACAGCTTGCCCCATATGTAGGATATAGCCAAAAAACAACCACACTATTGATGGTTAAATGCACTTGGTAACAGGCTCAGCTTGCCCCTGATGTAGTATATGTCCAAAAAATAACCACACTATTGATGGTTAAATGCACTTGGTGACAGTTTGACCCTGATGTAGGATATAGCCAAAAAATAAACACACTATTGATGGTTAAATGTACTTGGTGGCAGCTTGTGCTGGCGCACCACAAGACACAAAATGGCCACCGATCAACCCAGAAAAAAAGTGAATGAAAAACGCTCTGGGCAGCCTAAAAACAGTGAGCAATTGAATAGCAGCAGTTCATTGATCCACAGCTGTAGATCGATCACTGAATGAAGTCTTTTGGAGGAGTTAATCACTGCCTAATCTCGCCCTAACGTTGCAGCTGCAACCTCTCCCTACACTTGTAACAGCAAAGTGACGTGCAGCGCTACGTGACCCAAGCTTATATAGAGGCTGGGTCACATGCTGCACTGGCCAATCACAGCCATGCCAATAGTAGGCATGGCTGTGATGGCCTCTTGGGGCAAGTAGTATGACGCTTGTTGATTGGCTGCTTTGCAGCCTTTCAAAAAGCGCCAAGAAAGTGCCGAACACTGAACCCGAACCCAGACTTTTACGAAAATGTTCGGGTTCGGGTCCGTGTCACGGACACCCCAAAATTCGGTACGAACCCGAACTATACAGTTCGGGTTCGCTCATCCCTATTCCTGATCTCTGCCTCACAGCAGCTGCAGCCTCTCCCTACACTAATCCGAGCAGAGTGACGGGCGGCGCTACGTGACTCCAGCTTAAATAGAGGCTGGGTCACATGCCGCAGTTGGCCAATCATAGCCATGCCAATAGTAGGCATGGCTGTGATGGCATTTTGGGGCAAGTAGTATGACGCCTGTTGATCGGCTGCTGTGCAGCCTTTCAAAAAGCGCCAAGAAAGCGGCGAACACCGAACCCGGACCCAAACTTTTACGTAAATGTTCGGGTTCTGGTCCTTGTGCCGAAAAACCTAAACTTTACAGTTCGGGTAGCTCAACTCTAGACAACAATATAAGAAAAGTTATCGCATTGATATCAGCGAGTGTCGGTCTTCTTTGCATGGATATGTATGGGACGCCGACCCTGGACACGTGCATCGCTCACTAAACTACTGAGTGCCGGCTGATCTACTTATCGTATTGATCTGGCTCTACAGTGACGAGCACCTAATTTAACAATCAATTCCAATGAATCCATTTGCTTACAGTGAGGATAGGGCATGTGAAATCGTTTCCTGAGTTACCACCAGCACCAGTTACTACCACCATTATTCTGGATAAATGCTCACGTGATTTAATGGTCCTTACTATCGAAAAATTAGCCAACACCATCACTGAGACTAAGGCAAACATTGCATCAATTGAACAACAACTCTGTGACACACTGTCAGCTGAAGGCCTTATTGCTCTTAAAACCAAGATTGATAAAACTTGCTCTGACCTTAGGAAGGACATTGAAGTCACTAAACGCAATAACTTCACAAGAGACGCTGAGGATTATCAGAATAAAAAAAATCTACAAATGGCAAGACTCATTGGGTACCGCTACTCCAGTCTCCAGATGTCCTACACGCCAAATGGGTTCCCAATCTTCCAGCTCTGGGAGCGATTATACTTCTACTCCATGTCACCCATCCCCTTTTTTAGGGAGAAAACCATAAACCATGACAAATAAAATTAACACAAGAAGGGCGGGAAGACATCATAGGAGACGTGAACGCTCCACAGATACCGCGGTCCCAGGAATAGAAGATAATTTGGTTTTCAATATTTCTTCTAAAAATCAATTACAGGTATTGCAGAAAGGACTATCTTTTAGCCCTACTGGACATTTAGATACCTTTGACTTAGAAATGGACTGTCAGCGTTTTTTTTCGTAATATACGTCTCAAGGCTCATTTTGTAACGGATGAGGTAATGTCTCCACAAATGGTGGCAGTAGATACTGCTCAACTGACATTACAATGTTTTAATTTGAAACTTAAAAGCAGATTTCAACCCTTTAAAACACACCACCATGTGGAGACCTTCATATCACTCGTTCAAAGGGATATGGCACATTTGTTACAGGATTGCAAATATGGTAAACTGTTTCTATCTGATAACCTATCAACAGAACGTGATGCTTTACAGACTATATTGGATGATGATTCTCTTATTTTTTAACCTGCTGACAAAGGGGGTGCCCTTGTCCTTATGGACAAAGATTATTACATCTCAGAAATCCTAGGACAGTTAGCTGATAGGAATACCTAAGGTACCCCTAGGACATGATCCTGTCTATGATATAAAATGCAAACTTTTGGATATTACCATGGATGATAAATTATGTACTTATTTAGTTAATCAACATTCCATTACTCCAGTTTTTTATACCTTGCCTAAATTTCACAAGTCTTTAACACAGCCCCCAGGACGCCCTATAGTTGCGTCCACCAACTCCATTTTGTCCCAACCAGCCATTCTCCTAGAAAAGGTCCTTGACACCCTTAACCAAGGAGATGCCTTCTTTTTTATTAGACAATGGCCATTTTCTGAGGGAAATTAAAAAACCTCACCATAAACAAGGAAGACTTATTAGTAACCTTTGATTACACATCAATTCAACATGAGAAAGGCCTTACAGCTGTGGAATGGATTCTTGAGTCTTCTATTTACTTACCCCAAGGAAAATAGTTTTTTTTTAACTCTTGGAGATTATCTTGAGAGAAAATTATTTTTTTGTTCCAAGATAATTTCTACCAACAACTGCGGGGAACCGCGATGGGTTCGAATGCTACACCGCCATACGCAAATAGCTACATGGCATGGTTCGAACACATGTATATCTATAACCATGAACTATATAAAAAACATTGCATACTGTCCCAACGTTTCATCGACAATGTCTTTTACATATGGCGTGGCGGCATTCAATCCTTATTGGACTTCTCCACCTACCTAAATTCGGTGTGGCAGGAACTCCAATTTACAATACACTGGGACAACATGAGAATCAGTTTCCTTGACACTTTGGTCATCAAAAATGATAATTGCTCTTTACAAACTGACCTATATGTCAAGGACACTGACCATAATAGTCTTTTGCTCTTTATCAGTAATCATCCATTCGCGACAAAAAAAATCCCTACCTTATTTCCAGTACCGACGTGTAGACAGGATTGTCTCGGATGCTGCGAATAAAGAAATTAGAATCAATGAGATGACAAATAAATTCGGTGCGAGAGGATACCCACAATCATTGTTGGAAATAGAACAAGATAAACTAAAAGATATCTCTACATCAATCCAATCTTTAGTCCCCCCAAAAAACACGTATCCCATTGGTGGTAAAATACCACCCATGGATTAAAAAATTCAGAAATATCATAAATAAACATTGGGACATCATAAGAGAGGCATATCCATCAGTAACAGAATTTCAGAATTTACCTATGATTTGTAACAAAAGGTCAAAGAACTTCAGGGGCATTATTATTATAATTAGGCGGACAGACAGGGTCATCTGTCGCCGAGACCGTGACTGCCGAACAATGTGTTGTCTGCCGGGTCCTCAGGTTCGGCATATTGCGGAATCAGATTGACAGATTGCTGGGTGGGGTTGGGGAAGACCCAGCGGTCATGGTACACATTGGCACCAATGACAAAGTCAGTGGGAGATGGAAGGTCCTTAAAAATGATTTTAGGGAGCTAGGTGAGAAGCTCAAGTCCAGGACCTTCAAGGTAGTGTTTTCAGAAATACTACCAGTGCCATGAGCATCACTAGAGAGACAACGGGAGCTTTGGGAATTAAAAAAGTGGCTCAGAAGCTGGTGCAGGAAGGAAGGGTTTGGGTTCATGGAGAACTGGGCCGACTTCGCGGTCGGTTACAGGCTCTATAGTAGGGACGGGCTGCACCTCAATGGGGAGGGTGCAACTGCAATGGGGAAAAAAATGGTTAGACAGCTGGAGGAGCTTGTAAACTAGGATCTGGGGGGGAGGTATCATACTAATAAGGGGGTAGATAGTGTAGATAGAGAGTGGGTTATAGAAGGGGACAGTCTGGATTTAATGGGGGCTGGGGTTAGCAAAGAAAATAGGGAGAAGACTAGGCAAAACTATACATTTATAAAAAATAAAACTGCTGGTAACAAGAACCTGTTACATACAAAAATTTACCACGGTAACCAAAAAATCCCGGGTAATCACTTTACAGGTAATAGTAATTTAAAATGTATTTTCACAAATGCCAGAAGTATAGCTAGCAAAATGGGGGAGCTGGAGGCTAGGGTACTAGAAGAACACAAAGATGTCGTTGGTGTGGCTGAGATATGGTTGGACTCTTCGCATGACTGGGCTGTTAATATTGAGGGTTTTACACTATTTAGGAAAGACCGGGTCAATAGAAAAGGTGGTGGCGTGTGAGCGGCAATTGTGCGTGAGGATGTGGAAACCTTATGGGTGGAAGTTCAAATGGATTTAAACACTGAAAAAAATAATACTTGGTGTAATCTATAGACCCCCTAACATCACAGACGAGATTGAAACACAAATTTATAACCAAATAGAGCGGGCAGCACTAGCTGGTACAGTAGTCATAATGGGAGATTTTAACTTTCCAGACATTGACTGCCTCAACTACAAAGGGGAGAAAATTTCTCAACTTGCTGCAGGACCACTTTATGAACCAGTTTGTAGAAGCTCCCACTAGGGGCGATGCTCTGTTGGATCTGGTAATTTCTAATGATGCAGAGCTTGTTGGTAATGTTACTGTTCTGGAAACACTAGGTAATCGTGACCACAATATAATTATATTCCCCCTAAACTATAAGAAGCAAACTCTGTCAGGCAGAGCAAAGACACTGAATTTCAAAAAGGCTAATTTCCCTGGGTCGAGGGCAGCATTTCAGGGCATAAACTGGGAGCAGCTACTGTCACATAATAATACAGAGGATAAATGGGAGAGCTTCAAATCCACATTGAGTAATTGTACTAAAAAATGTATTCCTTTAGGTAACAAGTATAAATGGCTAAAATTAACCCCCCCCCCCCCCCCCCATGGCTTACAGCTACTGTAAAAAGAGCAATAAAAGACAAAATGAGGGCATTTAAAAAATACAAATCTGAGGGGTCAGCTGTAGCGTTTGAAGATTACAAAGGGCTTAATAAAATCTGCAAAAAGGAGATAAAATTAGCAAAGATACAAAACGAACAGCAGGTAGCAAAAGAAAGCAAAAAAAAATAAATATCCCCCAAATTTTTAAAATATATAAATGCTAAAAAAAACTAGGTCTGAGCAGGTAGGTGCCCTAAATAATGGTAAAGGGGGGTAGTCAATGAAGATAAGGAAAAGGCAGAGTTTCTAAATAGGTTTTTAGCTCTGTATTATGGATCGACCAATTATCGGTTTTACCGATATTATCGGCCGATATTCAGGATTTTGAACGTTATCGGTATCGGCATCTATTTTGCCGATATACCGATAACGTATTGGGAACAAGGATCGCGCTGCTTTCAGCGCTGTCAGTGTTACCTCAGCAGCACAGGGGAGAAGGAAGCAGTGTCTCCCTCCCCCTGTGCTGCTGCTGCTACCACCAATGAAAGGGGACAAGAGGGGCGGGGCTATGGCCACTGCAGATAACTCTCAATAGTTCATATACAGGAGGCGGCAGCTGGCTGCAGAATCACATAGCCGACTCCTGACCTCTATGACAAGTAGCTGCGATCTGCGGCAGTTAACCCTTTAGGTGCGGCACCTGAAGGGTTAATAACCGCAGATTGCAGGTACCACTCATAGAGGTCGGGAGCAGGCTATGTGATTCTGCAGCCAGCTCCCGTCTCCTGTATATGAATTAATGAGATTTATCTTCATTGGTACCGCAGTGCGCCCCCCCAAACCCCAGTATTAAAACATTGGTGAGGCAGTGCGCCCCCAATCCCAGTATGAATCATTGGTGGTGCAGTGCACCCCCCCAACCCCAGTATTAAAGACATTGGTGGCGCAGTGCGCCCCCCCTCCAAAGCCCCCCAGTATTAATAATTGGTGGCAGTGGCCACAGGGTCCCCTCTCCCCTCCTCCTCAGTGGAAGTTCCGATCGGAGTCCCAGCAGTGTAAGCCTGGGGCTCCGATCGGTTACCATGGCAGCCAGGACACTATTGAAGCCCTGGCTGCCATAGCTCCCTTGCTGCTGTGTGCACAAAGCACAGAGCAGCAGGGACAGTGTGAGGTCCTATTCACCCTGATAGAGCTCTATCAGGGTGAATAGGACAAGGGTTCTAGTCCTTAAGGGGGCTAATAGTAAAAAAAAAAAAAAAACACACACCAAAATATTAATTATAAATAAAAAAGATAGATTTACAAAAAAAAACTACACGTTAACAATAAACATATTCATTTTCAGCAGATTTGTGTAGGAATTTTTTTAATTCACAGAATATTGGTAAAAATGATCGGCTATCGGCCTGAAAGTTCACAGATTATCAGTATCTGTATCGGCCCTAAATAATCAATATCGGTCGATCCATATGTTATATACAAAAGAAGAGAAAGGAGCTGATATCTGTGGCATCGGGGTTGTTAGTACATCCAGTGATATACTCAATTGGCTAACTGTAGATATGGTCCAAGAGAAGTTAAATAAGGGTAAATTTGAACAAAACTCCGGGTCCAGATGGATTACACCCAATAGTGCTTAAAGAGCTCTGTTCAGTCATTGCTGTGCCCCTGTTTATAATTTTTAAAAATTCTCTAGGGACTAGTACAGTGCCAAGTGATTAGCGCAAGGCACACGTGGTGCCCATATTCAAATAAGGATCAAGGTCCTCCACAGGTAATTATAGACCAGTTAGTTTAACTTCTGTTGTGGTAAAAATGTTTGAAGGAATCTTAAGGGACTTATATAAGGGAGTATGTGACTATAAATAATATTATAAGTGATAACCAGCATGGGTTTATCAAGGACAGAAGTTGTCAGACTAACCTGATTTGTTTTTATGAGGAGGTGAGTAGTAGCCTGGTGTTATGCAGCGGGTGTGGACCCACTGCACCACTGACTGGGTATACTCCGGAGGGTCGTAACTAAGCAGCTACCTGGTATTCACTAGAGCCCCTGATGGTGGGGATAGGTTGGGCCATAGGGTAGCTGCCAGGTGCCACTCCAGAGTAGTCCCCAAGTCAGTGGCAGCTGACCAGGGGGTCAGAGTGCTCAGTGCAAGCACCAAGGGGACTTACAAGGCCTGGAGGTACGGTCAGGACAGGTGGCGATTAGAGTTGAGCGAACACCTGGATGTTCGGGTTCGAGAAGTTCGGCCGAACTTTCCGGAAATGTTCGGGTTCAGGATCCGAACCCGACCCGAACTTCGTCCCAAACCCCATTGAAGTCAATGGGGACCCGAACTTTTCGGCACTAAAAAGGCTGTAAAACAGCCCAGGAAAGGGCTAGAGGGCTGCAAAAGGCAGCAAAATGTAGTTAAATCCCCTGCAAACAAATGTGGATAGGGGAATGAATTAAAATAAAAATAAAAAATAAAAAAAATTAACCAATATCAATTGGAGAGAGGTCCCATAGCAGAGAATCTGGCTTCATGTCAGCAGAGAATCATGCTTCACGTCACCCACCACTGGAACAGTCCATTGTCAGATATTTAGGCCCAGGCACCCAGGCAGAGGAGAGAGGTCCCATAGCAGAGAATCTGGCTTTATGTCAGCAAAGAATCAGTCTTCATGTCATAGCAGAGAATCAGGCTTCACGTCACCCACCACTGGAACAGTCCATTGTCAGATATTTAGGCCCAGGCACCCAGGCAGAGGAGAGAGGTCCCATAGCAGAGAATCTGGCTTCATGTCAGCAGAGAATCAGTCTTCATGTCATAGCAGAGAATCATGCTTCACGTCACCCACCACTGGAACAGTCCATTGTCAGATATTTAGGCCCAGGCACCCAGGCAGAGGAGAGAGGTCCCATAGCAGAGAATCTGGCTTCATGTCAGCAGAGAATCAGTCTTCATGTCATAGCAGAGAATCAGGCTTCACGTCACCCACCACTGGAACAGTCCATTGTCAGATATTTAGGCCCCGGCACCCAGGCAGAGGAGAGAGGTCCCATAACAGAGATTCAGGCTTCATGTCAGCAGAGAATCAGTCTTCATGTCATAGCAGAGAATCATGCTTCACGTCACCCAACATTGGAACAGTCCATTGTCATATAATTTAGGCCCCGGCACCCAGACAGAGGAGAGAGGTCCCATAACATAGAATCTGGCTTCATGTCAGCGACTCAGCAGAGAATCAGTCTTCATGTCATAGCAGAGAATCAGGCTTCATGTCACCCACCACTGGAACAGGCCACTGTCAGATATTTTTAGGCCCCGGCACCCAGACAGAGGAGAGGTTCATTCAACTTTGGGTTGCCCCGCAATATAATGGTAAAATTAAAATAAAAATAGGATTGAATGAGGAAGTGCCCTGGAGTACAATAATATATGGTTAAGGGGAGGTAGTTAATGTCTAATCTGCACAAGGGATGGACAGGTCCTGTGGGATCCATGCCTGGTTCATTTTTATGAACGTCAGCTTGTTCACATTGGCTGTAGACGCCCCCTGCCGTGCTGAATACACGTTCAGACAAAACGCTGGCCGCCGGGCAGGCCAGCACCTCCAAGGCATAAAAGGCTAGCTCTGGCCACGTGGACAATTTGGAGACCCAGAAGTTGAATGGGGCCGAACCATCAGTCAGTATGTGGAGGGGTGTGCACACGTACTGTTCCACCATGTTAGTGAAATGTTGCCTCCTGCTAACACGTTCCGTATCAGGTGGTGGTGCAGTTAGCTGTGGCGTGGTGACAAAACTTTTCCACATCTCTGCCATGCTAACCCTGCCCTCAGAGGAGCTGGGCGTGACACAGCTGCGTTGGCGACCTCTTGCTCCTCCTCTGCCTTCGCCTTGGGCTTCCACTTGTTCCCCTGTGACATTTGGGAATGCTCTCAGTAGCGCGTCTACCAACGTGCGCTTGTACTCGTGCATCTTCCTATCACGCTCCAGTGTAGGAAGTAAGGTGGGCACATTGTCTTTGTGCCATGGATCCAGCAGGGTGGCAACCCAGTAGTCCGCACACGTTAAAATGTGGGCAACTCTGCTGTCGTTGCGCAGGCACTGCAGCATGTAGTCACTCATGTGTGCCAGGCTGCCCAGAGGTAAGGACAAGCTGTCCTCTGTGGGAGGCGTATCGTCATCGTCCTGCGTTTCCCCCCAGCCACGCACCAGTGATGGGCCCGAGCTGCGTTGGGTGCCACCCCGCTGTGAACATGCTTCATCCTCATCCTCCTCCACCTCCTCCTCATCCTCGTCCTCCTCGTCCTCCAGTAGTGGGCCCTGTCTGGCCACATTTGTACCTGGCCTCTGCGTCACTTCGAAGAGACTGGCCTGAAAGTGCTAAAAATGACCCCTCTTCCTCCTCCTCCTCCATCATCGCCCTAAGTGTTTTCTCAAGGAGACATAGAAGTGGTATTGTAACGCTGATAATGGCGTCATCGCCACTGGCCATGTTGGTGGAGTACTCGAAACAGCGCAACAGGGCACACAGGTCTCGCATGGAGGCCCAGTCATTGGTGGTGAAGTGGTGCTGTTCCGCAGTGCGACTGACCCGTGCGTGCTGCAACTGAAACTCCACTATGGCCTGCTGCTGCTCGCACAGTCTCTCCAGCATGTGCAAGGTGGAGTTCCACCTGGTGGGCACGTCGCATATGAGGCGGTGAGCGGGAAGGCCGAAGTTACGCTGTAGAGCAGACAGCCGAGCGGCGGCAGGATGAGAACGCTTGAGGCGCGCACAAACGGCCCACACTTTATGCAGCAGCTCTGAAATGTCGAGGTGGTTGTGAATGAATTTCTGCACCATCAAATTCAGCACATGCGCCAGGCAAGGGATGTGCCAGGCGAGCAGCGGCAGGATGTGAACGCTGGAACGCGCGAACAGCAGGCCCGCACTTTATGCAGCAGCTCTGACATGTCGGGGTAGTTGTGAATGAAAACAAGAGGAAGCAGAGATACTAGCGCTGCCGTCTATTGGGGAGGGGGGGTGGTATTTTAGGGATCACCCACACTGCGAGGGGGTTTGCACCACCAAATTCAGCACATGCGCCAGGCAAGGGATGTGCATCAAACCGGCTAGTCCCAGAGCTGCAACGAGATTTCGCCCATTATCGCACACCACCAGGCCGGGCTTGAGGCTCACCGGCAGCAACCACTTGTCGGTCTGTTGTTCTATACCCCCCACAACTCCTGTGCGGTGTGGGGCCTGTCCCCCAAACATATGAGTTTCAGAATGGCCTGCTGACGTTTACCCCGGGCTGTGCTGAAGTTGGTGGTGAAGGTGTGTGGCTGACTGGATGAGCAGGTGGAAGAAGAGGAAGAGGAAGCTGAGTAGGAGGAGACAGTAGGCAAAGAATGTTGCCCTGCGATCCTTGGCGGCGGAAAGGACGTGCGCCAAACAGCTCTCCGCCTGGGGCCCAGCCGCCACTACATTTACCCAGTGTGCAGTTAGGGAGATATAGCGTCCCTGGCCGTGCTTACTGGTCCACTTATCTGTGGTTAGGTGGACCTTGCCACAGATGGCGTTGCGCATTGCACACTTAATTTTATCGGATACTTGGTTGTGCAGGGAAGGCACGGCTCTCTTGGAGAAGTAGTGGCGGCTGGGAACAACATACTGTGGGACAGCAAGCGACATGGGCTGTTTCAAGCTGTCTGTGTCCACCAGCCTAAATGACAGCATTTCATAGGCCAGTAGTTTAGAAATGCTGGCATTCAGGGCCAGGGATCGAGGGTGTCTAGGTGGGAATTTACGCTTTCTCTCAAATGTTTGTGAGATGGAGAGCTGAACGCTGCCGTGGGACATGGTTGAGATGCTTGGTGACGCAGGTGGTGGTGTTGGTGGTACATCCCATGTTTGCTGGGCGGCAGGTGCCAACATTCCTCCAGAGGCAGCGGAAGAGGCCGAGGCGGCAGCAGCAGAAGAGGCCGAGGCGGCAGCAGCAGAAGAGGTAGCAGGGGGAGCCTGAGTGACTTCCTTGTTTTTAAGGCGTTTACTCCACTGCAGTTCATGCTTTGCATGCAGGTGCCTGGTCATGCAGGTTGTGCTAAGGTTCAGAACGTTAATGCCTCGCTTCAGGCTCTGATGGCACAGCGTGCAAACCACTCGGGTCTTGTCGTCAGCACATTGTTTGAAGAAGTGCCATGCCAGGGAACTCCTTGAAGCTGCCTTTGGGGTGCTCGGTCCTAGATGGCGGCGGTCAGTAGCAGGCGGAGTCTCTTGGCGGCGGGTGTTCTGCTTTTGCCCACTGCTCCCTCTTTTGCTACGCTGTTGGCTCAGTCTCACCACTGCCTCTTCCTCCAAACTGTGAAAGTCAGTGGCACGACCTTCATTCCATGTGGGGTCTAGGACCTCATCGTCCCCGGCATCGTCTTCCACCCAGTCTTGATCCCTGACCTCCTGTTCAGTCTGCACACTGCAGAAAGACGCAGCAGTTGGCACCTGTGTTTCGTCATCATCAGAGACGTGCCGAGGTGGTATTCCCATGTCCTCATCATCAGGAAACATAAGTGGTTGTGCGTTAGTGCATTCTATCTCTTCCACCCCTGGGGAAGGGCTAGGTGGATGCCCTTGGGAAACCCTGCCAGCAGAGTCTTCAAACAGCATAAGAGACTGCTGCATAACTTGAGGCTCAGACAGTTTCCCTGATATGCATGGGGGTGATGTGACAGACTGATGGGCTTGGTTTTCATGTGCCATCTGTGCGCTTTCTGCAGAAGACTGGGTGGGAGATAATGTGAACGTGCTGGATCCACTGTCGGCCACCCAATTGACTAATGCCTGTACCTGCTCAGGCCTTACCATCCTTAGAATGGCATTGGGCCCCACCAAATATCGCTGTAAATTCTGCTGGCTTCTGGGACCCGAGGTAGTTGGTTCACTAGGATGTGTGGCTGTGGCAGAATGGCCACGTCCTCTCCCAGCACCAGAGGGTCCACTAACACCACCACGACCATGTCCGCGTCCCTTACTAGATGTTTTCCTCATTCACCACAATAAGAAAAATATTATTTGGCCCAATGTATTGAATTCAAATTCAGGCCTTTTTTTTTACAGACACCTAACACTATCTGGCTATCTATTTAGGTACCGTATTACACTAATACAGGCACAGCAGTATTGACAGATTTAGCTGAATATAAATTTGAGGCCTATTATTTATGCACTGGGTGACAGGTATACGTTTACAGACAGAATTAGACTTGGATATGCACAGTAGCGTGTGTGTGATGTTATTGAGAATGACCCTATCAGCACCTTGAATCTAATATACCCTTTTAGGGATAGATTTAAAGTAGGCCTGATACAGCAGAAACCACTAATTTAGGAAATTGCTAGGTTGGGAATTGTATTTCAAACCAGAACAAAAACTGTGCTTTGACGGACACAATATAACTTCTCTAGCTACAGCAATAGCCAGAGATTTAACTGAATATAAATTTGAGGCCTATTATTTAGGTGCTGGGTGACAGGTTTACGTTTACGGACAGAATTAGACTTGGATATGCACAGTAGCGTGTGTGTGAAGTTATTGAGAATGACCCTATCAGCACCTTGAATCTAATATACCTTTTTAGGGATAGATTTAAAGTAGGCCTGATACAGCAGAAACCACTAATTTAGGAAATTGCTAGGTTGGGAATTGTATTTCAAACCAGAACAAAAACTGTGCTTTGACGGACACAATATAACTTCACCAGCTACAGCAATAGCCAAAGATTTAGCTGAATATAAATTTGAGGCCTATTATTTAGGCGCTGGGTGACAGGTATACGTTTACGGACAGAATTAGACTTGGATCTGCACAGTAGCGTGTGTGTGAAGTTATTGAGAATGACCCTATCAGCACCTTGAATCTAATATACCCTTTTAGGGATAGATTTAAATAACCACAATATTGATGGTTAAATGGACTTGGTGGCAGCTTGCCCCTGATGTAGGATATAGCCAAAAAATAACCACACTATTGATGGTTAAATTTACTTGGTGGCAGCTTGCCCCTGATGTAGGATATAGCAAAAAAATAACCACACTATTGATGGTTAAATGGACTTGGTGGCAGCTTGTGCTGGCGCACCACAAGACACAAAATGGCCGCTGATCACCCCAGAAAAAAAGTGACTGAAAAACGCTCAGGGCAGCCTAAAAACAGTGAGCAATTGAATAGCAGCAGTTCAATGATCCACAGCTGTAGATCGATCACTGAATGAAGTCTTTTGGAGGAGTTAATCACTGCCTAATCTCGCCCTAACGTCGCAGCTGCAACCTCTCCCTACACTTGTAACAGCAGAGTGACGTGCAGCGCTACGTGACCCAAGCTTATATAGAGGCTGGGTCACATGCTGCACTGGCCAATCACAGCCATGCCAATAGTAGGCATGGCTGTGATGGCCTCTTGGGGAAAGTAGTATGACGCTTGTTGATTGGCTGCTTTGCAGCCTTTCAAAAAGCGCCAAGAAAGCACCGAACCCGAACCCGGACTTTTACGAAAACGTTCGGGTTCGGGTCCGTGTCACGGACACCCCAAAATTCGGTACGAACCCGAACTATACAGTTCGGGTTCGCTCATCCCTAGTGGCGATCAAGCGAAGTCAGCAAACAAGATCCGAGGTCAGGGACAAGCGGCAAACAAGCAAAGTCCATAAACGAAGTCCGAGGTCAGAGGCAGGTGGCAGAAAGAAAAGTCCAGGAGTACAATAGCAGGATTTGGTACACAGGAAGGCAGACAAGATAAACACCTTTGCACAGGAACTAGACAGGCTAGACACTGAGGTTGTTCCGGCAACTTCCTGTAGCAGGAAGTGCCTTTAAATACCTGCTGCAATCTGGCCATTGGCTGCTGAGACAGATTGGCTGCTGAGACACGCCACATAGGAAAGGGAGACACACCAACGCAAGCTTCAGCACCAGTGCAATTCTCCAGCAGCAAGGAAACACTGGCATGGATCACATGTAGCAGAGTTAAGTTAGTTGCTGCCTGTGTTTGTCAGCTGGGCAGCAGGAGGGAAAAGAGGGAGCCCGGCGCCCGTGCCTGCTGATAGGGGCAGCGGGCCGGCACAGGCCACTGGGCTAACAGTACCCCTCTCCCCTATGCCCCTTCTCCTCAGGCCTGGTCCTAGACAATAATTTTTTTTCAGCAGAAGAGGGGCATTGATGTTATCCCTGGGTTCCCAAGATCTCTCCTCAGGGCCAAACCCCTACCAATCCACCAGAAACAGGGTTTTATCTCTACTCTTCTTCATCCCCAGAACGGCCTTTACCTCATAGACATTCTCATCATGGACTACAACAGGAGACAGGTTTCTTGAAAAAATTATTCAGGATGACGGGCTTCAGCAGGGAGACATGGAAAGGAATTTGGTACCCGGAGGGAGGCTGGTAGCTTAAGCTTGTAGGAAACATCATTGATTTGTTTAAGAATTTCAAATGGACCGATAGTTCGAGGACCCAATTTGTAGGATGGTATTTTGAGCCGGATGTATTTGGAAGCGAGCCAGACTATATCACCAGGACGGAATTTTGGAGAATTTCTATGTTTTTTATCCACGGACTCTTTCATGCGGACAGAAGCCTCTTTCAGAGCTCCCCTAGTCTCCTCCCAGATTTTAGAGAACTCTCTTGAGGTGGCGTCTGCAGCCAGGATACCGGAAGAAGGAGACACCGAGAGTGGGATATTTGGTTGTTGGCCATAAACAACAAAAAATGGCGATTTCTTGGAAGACTCGCTGACATGATTGTTGTATGAGAACTCAGCCCAAGGCAATAGTTTGATCCAGTTGTCGTGATTAGTGTTAGTGAAGTGGCGCAAGAAGTTTGTCAGAATTTCGTTAATATGCTCCACCTGACCATTGGACTGAGGATGATATGCTGACGAGAAGTCCAGAGATACATTTAATAGCTTGCACAGAGCTCTCCAGAATTTAGATGTGAACTGTACACCTCTATCAGACACAATATGAAGTGGAAAGCCATGGAGACAAAAAATGTGTTTGATAAATTTCTTGGCCAGTTGGTGAGCAGAAGGAAGACCAGGCAGAAGTGGTCAACCACTATCCAAATTGCAGAACAACTGAAGGACGTGGGTAGATCTGTGATAAAGTCCATGGCTATTTGTTGCCAGGGAACCTCAGGAACTGGAAGAGGAAGCAGAAGGCCGGCTGGACGCTGTTTGGTAGTTTTATTTTGCGCGTATGATGGACAAGCAGCTACAAATTCTAGGATGTCTTGTCGCATGGATGGCCACCAGTACCGCTGTGCAATGAACCTGAAGGTCTTTCTCCGACCAGCATGACCCACCACTTTAGATGAATATTAAGATTTGCTTTCTGAGAGGTTCTGCAACAAAGGTTTTTCCAGGAGGAATTTCGGATAGATTGACTAGACAGGCCGAGATTTTAGCGGGATCAATGATGAATTGGGGCTCCTCCTCCTGGTCAGTGGAATCAAAGGATCTTGAAAGAGCATCTGCTTTGATGTTCTTATCTGCAGCACAAAAGTAAAGAACAAAATCAAAACGAGCAAAGAAGAGGGACGATCGAGCTTGGTGTGGATTAAGTTTCTGTGCAGACTGTCGGTAGGTTAGATTCTTGTAGTCAGTATAGATCACTACCGGGTGACTGGCTCCCTCCAGAAGGTATCACCATTCCTCCGATGCCATTTTGATGGCCAACAACTCTCTGTCCAGTAGTTGCGCTCAGGAGTGGAGAGGGCCCTGGAGAAGAAGCCACATGATGCCATCTTACCTGAGGGAGATCTTTGTGAAAGCACAGCGCCAGCTCCAATAGACGATGCATCCACCTCCAAGAAAAATTGCTTACTGGCATCAGGATGATGGAGTACTGGAGCCGCAGAGAAGGCCTGTTTCAAGGCTTGGAAGGCTGATTCAGCCTCAGCAGCCCAATATTTGGGATTCACCCCTTTACGTGTCAAGGCTGAGATGGGGGCTGTCAAAGAAGAGAAGTGTGACACGAACTGGCGTTAGTAGTTGGCGAACCCCAGGAAGCATTGAATAGCCTTTAAACCAGAAGGATGGGGCCACTTCAAAATCGCAGACAGCTTTTCAGAATCCATATGTAGGCCAGTATCAGATATTATGTACCCCAAAAATGTAAGCGAGGTTTGTTCGAAGAGACAATTTTCAAACTTGGCATACAGATGATTTTTTTCTTAGCCTTTGAAGGACCAGGCGAACCTGACTCTGGTGAGTAGCCAAATCTGGAGAAAAGACAAGGATATCATCAAGATAAACCACAACACAAGAGTATAACAAGTTTCTGAAAATATCAATAACAAATTCTTGGAACACTGCAGGAGCATTGCTTAGTCCAAAGGGCATCACCAGATATTCATAGTGACCGTCACGGGTGTTGAAGGCAGTCTTCCACTCATCCCCTTGACGAATTCAGATCAAGTTGTAGATCTAATTTGGAGAAGATCTTAGCTCCTCTGAGGAGGTCAAACAACTCTAGAATAAGGGGAAGGGGGTATTTGTTCTTGATAGTGATTTTATTTAGGCCCCTATAATCGATGCATGGGCGGAGAGAACTATCTTTTTTTCTTTACAAAGAAGAAGCCAGCGCCAGCCGGAGAAGAAGATTTCCAGATAAATCCTCTGTCAAGATTTTCTTTGATGTACTCAGACATGGCTTGTGTCTCGGCTGGTGACAGAGGATAAATGCGACCAAGGGGATGTGAAGAACCAGGAATCAGATCAATTGGACAATTATAGGGCCTGTGTGGAGGTAATGTCTCAGCCTCCTTCTTATCAAAGACGTCGGCATAGGCAATGTATGCTGCAGGCCGATTTTCAAGATTTGGTGGTACCCGGAGTAACCGAGCAGGCCGAACAGGAGAAAGACACTTTCCAAGGCAGTACTGTCCCCAACGAAGCACCTCTCCAGACTTCCAATCAAGAACAGGTTCATGGGTGCGGAGCCATGGAAGCCCCAAAAGGAGAGGGTGAGAAAGACTTCGAAGAACCAGGAACGTAATCTCTTCTGTATGAAGAGCTCCCACCTGTAGTCTTACAGGTTCAGTACAAAATTGTACGGACTCAGATAGAGCCCTTCTATCGAAGGATGACATCATCAATGGTCTCTGCAGGCGTCGGACTGGAATACGATATTGATCCACTATGGCTTGCTGCAGGAAGTTTCCTGCTGATCCAGAATCCAGAAGAGCCGTCTTCGTATGTTCGGGTGTTCGGTCCGAACACATTGCGATATTCGTGAGCTCGGCCGAGCACTCGAGTATAATGGAAGTCAAAGGGAGGCGAGGGGGGGGAGGGTGCCTGGTTCATAGGAAAAGGTCTGAAAGTGATGGAAACACCTCTGAAATCGATGAGGAACAGCAGGGGGACCATGTCTGGATGCATCTTGGACACCAATGTCGCTGCTGGGAACCATGTTGTCCGAGTTGTCTGCCACTTTTACAGACTGACCAAAAAACGCTCAAAACCCCGCCCCCACAAAAAATATCATTTTTAGAGGTAAAATTGTTAGGAAACATTATTTCTTGTAGATTCAATTGTATATACAATTGCAAGGAAAAAGAGATACAGCTTCTATATTCGCATGGTGCTACATTCATACAGCTTATGCACTAAGTAAAAGGCCTGCCAAAAATTGCAAGGAACAGGCACTCCAATGCACATTTTATTACACATAAAAGGGGGGCATCATACACACCCTTTAAAAATGATTAATAATAGCCTGCTGCTGACCCTCAAAAAAGCATTAGGAGAAAGGGACTGCTGGTTACCATCTAAAACATTATGGTCGAGGGCCTGCTGGTGAGCTGACCCTGGAAAACATTGGAGGTGAGGGCCTGAAGGTCAGCGAACCCCATAAAACATTGTAGTGAGGGCCTACAGTTGAGCAGACCGTATGAAACATTGGAGGTGAGGGCCTACAGCTGAGCAGACCGTATGAAACATTGGAGGTGAGGGCCTACAGGTGAGCAAACCCCATAAAACATTGTAGTGAGGGCTTTATGGTGATCAAACCCAGTAAAACATTGTAGTAAGGGCCTACAGCTGAGCAGACCGTATAAAACATTGGATGTGAGGTTCCGGAAGGTGAGCAGACCGTATAAAACATTGGAGGTGAGGGCCTACAGCTGAGCAAACCCCATAAAAACACTGAAGTGAGGGCCTACAGGTTAGCAGACCGTATAAAACATTGTAGTGAGGGCCTACAGGTGAGAAGACCGTATGAAACATTGTACTGAGGGCATATACAGGGAGTGCAGAATTATTAGGCGAGTTGTATTTTTGAGGATTAATTTTATTATTGAACAACAACCATGTTCTCAATGAACCCAAAAAACTCATTAATATCAAAGCTGACTATTTTTGGAAGTAGTTTTTAGTTTGTTTTTAGTTTTAGCTATTTTAGCGGGATATCTGTGTGTGCAGGTGACTATTACTGTGCATAATTATTAGGCAACTTAAAAAAAAACAAATATATACCCATTTCAATTATTTATTTTTACCAGTGAAACCAATATAACATCTCAACATTCACAAATATACATTTCTGACATTCAAAAACAAAACAAAAACAAATCAGTGACCAATATAGCCACCTTTCTTTGCAAGGACACTCAAAAGCCTGCCATCCATGGATTCTGTCAGTGTTTTGATCTGTTCACCATTAACATTGCGTGCAGCAGCAACCACAGCCTCCCAGACACTGTTCAGAGAGGTGTACTGTTTTCCCTCCTTGTAAATCTCACATTTGATGATGGACCACAGGTTCTCAATGGGGTTCAGATCAGGTGAACAAGGAGGC
Organism: Bufo bufo; assembly: GCF_905171765.1. NCBI lineage: Eukaryota > Metazoa > Chordata > Amphibia > Anura > Bufonidae > Bufo > Bufo bufo. The sequence goes on from NC_053392.1 coordinate 414,280,038, forward strand.
CATGTCATTAGATTTTCTTCTTTTATACCCTTTCTTGCCAGCCACGCTGTGGAGTACTTGGACGCGTGTAATGGAGCATTGTCCTGCATGAAAATCATGTTTTTCTTGAAGGATGCAGACTTCTTCCTGTACCACTGCTTGAAGAAGGTGTCTTCCAGAAACTGGCAGTAGGACTGGGAGTTGAGCTTGACTCCATCCTCAACCCGAAAAGGCCCCACAAGCTCATCTTTGATGATACCAGCCCAAACCAGTACTCCACCTCCACCTTGCTGGCGTCTGAGTCGGACTGGAGCTCTCTGCCCTTTACCAATCCAGCCACGGGCCCATCCATCTGGCCCATCAAGACTCACTCTCATTTCATCAGTCCATAAAACCTTAGAAAAATCAGTCTTGAGATATTTCTTGGCCCAGTCTTGACGTTTCAGCTTGTGTGTCTTGTTCAGAAGTGGTCGTCTTTCAGCCTTTCTTACCTTGGCCATGTCTCTGAGTATTGCACACCTTGTGCTTTTGGGCACTCCATTGATGTTGCAGCTCTGAAATATGGCCAAACTGGTGGCAAGTGGCATCTTGGCAGCTGCACGCTTGACTTTTCTCAGTTCATGGGCAGTTATTTTGCGCCTTGGTTTTTCCACACGCTTCTTGCGACCCTGTTGACTATTTTGAATGAAACGCTTGATTGTTCGATGATCACGCTTCAGATGCTTTGCAATTTTAAGAGTGCTGCATCCCTCTGCAAGATATCTCACTATTTTTGACTTTTCTGAGCCTGTCAAGTCCTTCTTTTGACCCATTTTGCCAAAGGAAAGGAAGTTGCCTAATAATTATGCACACCTAATATAGGGTGTTGATGTCATTAGACCACACCCCTTCTCATTACAGAGATGCACATCACCTAATATGCTTAATTGGTAGTAGGCTTTCGAGCCTATACAGCTTGGAGTAAGACAACATGCATAAAGAGGATGATGTGGTCAAAATACTCATTTGCCTAATAATTCTGCACGCAGTGTATACTGTATGGAACAGGAGGAGGAGGAGGATGAGTAAACAAGATTCAAACATATACCCTTTTTTGGAGGTGAAAAGGGTGCATCTGAATCTTGTGGATTGAGTACATTGTAAAGCATGCATTTCAATTGCGTGTTTGTTCCTCATTAGCTCAGCGTTCCTCTGGTGGAGTGGAGAAGTCAGGGGCAATCCAGGCCTTCTTCATTTTTATCTGAGTCAACCTGTCTGCATTGCCAGTGGACAAGCGGATACACTTATCTGTTATGATGCCACCAGCAGCACTAAATACACGCTCAGATAAAGCGCTGGCGGCAGGGCAGGCCAACACCTCCAAAGCGTAGAGCGCATGTTCGTGCCACGTGTCCAGCTTGGACACCTAGTAGTTGTAAGGCACTGAGGGATCATTTAGGACGCTGACACGGTCTGCTATGTATCCCTTCACCATTTTCCCAAACTTTTCCCTCCTTGTACCACTAGGCTGCGTTTCAGGGTGAGGTTGCTGGCGGGGTGTCATGCAGTGGCGTAGCGTGTGTTGCCAGCACCCGGGGCGAACCTAGTATGGTGCCCCATAACTTTTGTGCATGCGCCTTTTTATAGAATGATGCCCCACAGGCATACCAAGACCAATATTAACACTAATACTATAAAAGAGACATATACCGCAATTCATTGCAAGATCTCATAAAATACAGCATTCCATTAACCCCATCAGAATTAAACAGGGAGGGGAGCCCGCATGAATACTGAAGTGAAAGCACAGGCTGCAGTACTGGACGTTGCTCCTAGCAACCAGCATTCCGGCGGTTGAACAGCCTGACGTATCTGTCCCACCACTAGTTTACACGTGCCTCTGGACTGCCGCTCCATACCCATTGACTATAATGGGGGTGTTGGCTGAGTTCCGGCGGCAGTACGGCAGCGCACAGTAAGAGGCCACCAGAACTCCACCACCGCCCCATTATAGTCAATGGGGATGGATAGTCAGGCCGGGGGCACATGTAAATCACCGGCAGGATCCATCAGGCTGTTCACCCGCCGGACAGCCTGCCCTGCCGCTAATGAGAAATTAGCCTAAAACTTGGTCAGCGACTGCAGAGATACTTGTCTGGACATGAGGTGAAGAGGAAGCTGATAGCCAAACAGGTATGCAGTAAAGTGCCATGAGAGCCAGGCAGGCCAAGCAGGTCAGGGTGCTGGTGAAGGGTGACCAGAGACAGTACTGACTCTAGGATGCCATCTTCTGCCCATCTCTGCTGTCCATACCAGCCCAGGCCCAGGGTAGGCCTGGTATAGAGATGGGCAGATGGCATCCCAGAGGCAGTACTGTCTAAGTGCCTCTCTACCGTTATCCTGCCACATCAGAACCATGAATGCCAGACTGCCATGCCACCTATTTGGCCTGGCAGAGCTCTGGCACTTCACTCATTGATTTATTACCCTTATTATTGCATGCCCAGGCAGTGGTGCACTCAGGGAGGTCATCATTCATAGTGACATGGTCACCCAACTTAATCACTGACATCATCATGACAGTGACACTAACTCAGCCTCAGCGGCGTGGGGCAGCAGCTGCCTGGCTCCCCCTCTACCTCTGCTCTGTAGTCTGGACTCTAGGCTCAGGGCTCACTCAGGCTGACTGGTCAGTGACTGACTGTCTGACTCAACAGTTCTCTCTGGACTGGAGTCTGACAGGACTCAGTCTTCCGCCGCTGCCGCCTCCTGCTCCTGGCAATCTTCTACTGGGCAACTGGCAGTGGCTTCTGCTGGCTCTGGCTCCCGCGCTCCGCACTGTGTTTCCCGCCTGGAAAGTGGGTGGAGCCGGAGGGAGCCAGGCCAGCCTAATGATTGCCTATCCCGACCCTATGTATGTTACGTTAACTAACTAAAGTGCTCTCAGGCCGTTGTGCAGGGCCCGGCACTCCGGCAGAGAGAGAGCCGCCCTGAAAAACTTACTTTTACTATTAGCCTTAGCAGCCGGCGCCAGAGCGCCCTCCTGCAGTTTGGCGCCCAGGGCAACGGCCCACCTGGCCCCCCCCCCCACGCTACGCCCCTGGTGTCATGAAAGTGTTCCATGCCTTGGAGAGTGCTGCCCTGCCTTTGTTGGAACTGCTGTGTGTTCCCATTGTCTCCCTTCCCCGGTTGCCTAAGGAAGTACGAACTCTGCCGCTAGCGTTGTCAGATGGAAAATTCCGGAGCAATCTCTCCACAAGTACATTCTGGTATTGCACCATTTTACTCGTCCTCTCCAACACAGGAATGAGAGATGAGAAGTTTTCTTTGTAGCGGGCTGAGAAGGGTAATCCGTGTTATCTAAAATGCATATAACGCGAAGGTCACGGGTAAGGCAGCCTAACATGAATTCAGCCATGTGTGCCAGAGTACCAACAGGCAAGATGTCGACATCAGGATGACTCTCCTACTCCTCTTTCTCCTCCTCCGCCTCTTCAGCCCATCCACGCTGAACAGATGGAATTCAAATTCCATGGGTACTAGCCTTAGTAGCAGAGGCAACAGTCTCCATCTCCTCCTCCTCCTCCTCTTCATGGTCCAATTCATGGTGAGAAGATGAACTGTGGGTGGTCTGGGTATCACCCTGTGAGATGTCCTCCCCCAGTTCCTCGTCTGCCACATTCAGAGTGTCGTCCTTAATTGTGAGCAGCGATCGTTTGAGTTGACACAGCAGTGGGATAGTTACGCTGATAATAGCGTTATCCCACTAACTATCTGTGTGAATTCTTAAAAGTTTTTTAAAACCTTACACAGGTCTGACATCAATGCCCTCTCCTCGCTTGTGAATAGTGGCAGTTGACTTGAAAGGCGACAACCATGTTGCAGTTGGTATTCCACAACTGCCCTCTGCTGCTCACAAAGCCTGGCCAACATGTAGAACGTAGAGTTCCAGCGCGTGCTCACATTGCACAACAGTCGGTGAGCTGGAAGTCGCAAGCGCTGCTGCAGCATTGACAGACCGGCTGAAGCTGTGAATGACTTGCGGAAATGGGCACACACGCCTTCACTAGTAACTCTGGCAAATTGAGGTATGTTTTGATAAACCGCTAAGCCATTAAGTTTAAGATGTGGGCTGGTCATGGAATGTGTGTCAGGTTGCCGAGCTCCAAAGCCACCACCAAGTTACGGCCATTGTCAGACACAACCATGCCTGGTTGTAGGTTGAGTGGAGAGAGGCACAGCTCGGTCTGGTCCCTTATAGCCTGCAAAAGCTCTGCGGCGGTGTGCTGTTTGTCCCCTAAGCAGATCAACTTCAGCACGGCCTGTTGGCGCTTTCCCACAGCAGTGTTACACTGCTTCCAGCTAGCGACTGATGGCTGATGGCTGCTTGAGGTGGAAGTGGAGGAGGATGAGGCAGAAGAGGAGGAGAAGTGGGGGTGGAGCCAGTAACATAGCTGCTTGCAGAGACCCTGATGGACGTAGGGCCCACAATTCTGGGCGTGGGTAGAACCTGTGCCATCCCAGGGTACGACTCACTCCCGGCCTCCACCACAATCACCCAGTGTGCGGTCAGGGAAATGTAGCGTCCATGGCCACCAGCACTTGTCCATGTGTCCGTGGTTAAGTGGACCTTCCCAGTAACTGCGTTGGTCAGGGCACGGGTGATGTTCTGGGACACATGCTGGTGTAAAGCGGGCATGGCACACAGTAAAAAATAGTGGCGGCTGGGGACTGTGTACCGAGGGACCGCGACCGACATCAGGCTGTGGAAGGCTTAGTGTCCACAAGCCTATATGGCAACATTTCAAGGGCCAGTCATTTTGACAGTTGGCAATTAAGTGCTATGGCCTGTGGGTGGGTGGCTGGGTATTTGCCCTTGCGTTTAAATGACTGGGGTCTGGACATTTGGACGCTGCACTGGGACTGGGAAGTGGATGTTGTTGCTGCTGGTACATTTGAAGGTCCAGGTGCAGGGCGAGAGGCATCCGGGCCTGTGTCTTGGACAGTGGATTGGACAGCACGTAACACAGGGGAGGAGGAGGCAGTGGTGTGACTGGCAGAGCCAGATTGTGGACCCAGGCGTTCATCCCACTTAGTAAGGTGCTTGGATGCCATGTGGTGGATCATGCTGGTGGTGGTGAGGTTGCTAGTGTTCATGCCTCGGCTCATTTTGGTACCGCACAGGTTGCAAACTACAACTTTTTTGTCCTCTGCACTTTCCTCCAAAAAGCGCCATACTGCGGAACACCTACCCCTTGCTAAGATTGATTTAAGCATGGGGGTGATCGGTGTAACGGTTGTGGGCCTGTTTGGTGTGGGCTGACTTCTCCCTTTTGCAACCCCATTGCCTATTCCAGCCTGTTGCCATGCTGCGGATCCCTCCCCCTCTTTGCTGCTGTCCTCACTCGGCTTTTCACCTTCCCATGTTGGGTCAATGACCTCATCGTCCAACACCTCCTCTTCCACTTCCTCTCTCTGATCATCCTCCTGTCTTGACCTAACCACAACCTGTTGTGATTGACAACTGTGTCTCATCGTCATCCACCTCGTGAACTAATGATTGACGTTTACCACCGTCATCTTCTTAAGACTGTGAAGGCTCAAGAGGTTGGGAATCGGGGCACAATATCTCAGGTCCCTCTTCAAGCATGCTGGCCGCGAGGGCCAAATCCAATAGTGGAGCTGAAAAGAGTTCCTGGGAATATCCGAATGTGGGATCATTTGTTGGGCAGGCCTCTCCATGGTGGGAGGAAGGATGATCTGAGTTGGCTGACCAGACTCTTCGCTACAGAGAGTAGACTTGGTGGAAGAGAGGGTGGTGCTTAGCCGACTGTAAGCATTATTGTCAGCAAGCCAACCGACCAACTGTTCACACTGGTCTGACTTGGACAGTGCTGTTGTGCGCCGCCTAGCTAAGTCGGACAAGAAGCTGGGTACGTTTTTTTGGGGGGTTTTTTTGGTGCACTGGCAGCAGGCACAGTTTCATTGTGCCCAGTGCCACAACCTCTGCCTGAACCATCAGCATAATGCCCACTTCCCTGTCCCTTAGTGCTGGCCTTCTTCATATTTATGGATTTTTTACTGGTTGTGATGGTGTTTTTTTTTACTGTCCACAAAAGACAGTTTTCAGATACAGGGCAGTATATGACACAGAACAGCACAGATTTTGGACAGTATTTTAGCCACAGGTTATTGTAACTTGCAGTACAGACACTGTTTTATGATGTTGTTTATATTTATGACTATATTATTCCCAATATATGGGCCTGAAGGGTACAGATGGTACAGAAATGCAATGCACTGCGATTAACGTTTTAAACTGGGTGCTGATTTAGTGAAATGTGTACTGTATATATACTGATTTTCAATTTCTCCAAATATATGGGCCTGAAGCACTCAGACGGTATAGAAATGCAATGTGCTGAGATAAACGGTTTCGGCCACAGACAAGAAAACTGTTTGCAGAATCGGTGAAATTTTTATATATATTGATTTTCACTTTTTCCCAATATATGGGATTAAAGCACTCAGATGGTATAGAGATGCAATGCACTGTGATAAACTGTTTCTGCCGCAGACAAGAAAACTGTGTGCAGATTAAGTAAAATTTGTATATATAATGATTTTCACTTTTTCGCAATATAAGGGATTGAAGCACTCAGACTGTATAGAAATGCAATGCGCTGCGATAAACTGTTTCTGCCACAGACAAGAAAACTGGGTGCAGATTGGGGGTAATCAGCGCCTGTATTACTTACAAGCGCTCAGTAGCAGAGAGGAGGGAGGAGGCAGGCCGGGAGGACGGGCGCTGACAGCCTGAGTCACTACGTCACGCGCCTGCGCCGCCCACTTTATGATTGAAGCAGGCGGCCTGGGCACATGACGTAGTGACTCACACTGCCAGCGCCCGTCCTCCCGGCCTGCCTCCTCCCTCCTCTCTGCTACTGAGCGCTTGTAAATAATACAGGCGCTGATTACCCTGAATTTTTATTTATTAACAATGCCTACAATTATAGATAAGATTATATACAGTGAGCGGGGCCCGTGTAGTAGAATACAGTCACTGCACGGGCCCCGCTGTCATTATAAAACCAGATGCGACCCCCACCCCCTGTATTTGGGGTCATTCACACTACAGGGACACTGTTATGGAGGGGATCTGTGGATGACACATAGCATAAGATGCTATATATATGTGTCATCCACAGATCCCCCCCATAACAGTGTCATCCACAGATCCCCATAATAGTGCCACCCAGAGACCCCAATAAGAGCCATCCAGAGATCCCCATAAGTGTCACCCACAGATCCCCCATAACAGTGTCACCCACAGATCCCCCATAACAGTGTCACCAACAGATCCCCCATAAGTGTCACCAACAGATCCCCCATAACAGTGTCACCAACAGATCCCCCATAACAGTGTCACCAACAGATCCCCCATAACAGTGTCACCAACAGATCCCCCATAACAGTGTCACCAACAGATCCCCCATAACAGTGTCACCCACAGATACCCAATAACAGTTTCCTCAACAGATCCCCCATAATAGTGTCATCCACAGACCACCATTAGTTCAAAACCCACCAAAAGCACACCTTTTGGTGCAAAAAATTTTCTTTTCTTATTTTCCTCCTCAAATACCTAGGTGCGTCTTATGAGCAGGTGCATCTTATAGGGCGAAAAATAAGGTATATATTGATTTTCACTTTTTCCCAATATATGGGATTGAAGCACAGTATAGAAATGCAATGCGCTGCGATAAACGGTTTCTGCCGCAGACAAGAAAACTGTGTGCAGATTAAGTGAAATTTGTATATATATTGATTTTCACTTTTTCCCAATATATGGGATTGAAGCACTTAGATGGTATGGAAATGCAATGCGCTGTGATAAACGGTTTCTAGCGCAGATAAGAAAACTGTGCAGAATCAGTGAAATTTGTATTTATATTGATTTTCACTTTTTCCCAATATATGGCCCTGAAGTGCACAGATAGTATTCTAATGCAGAGCACTGAGATTAATGGGTTAAACAGATGACAGCAAAAATGTGGTCAGATTCTGGGACAAAAAAATATTGTTTTCACTGATATTCTTCCTATATATGCCCCTGATACACAGAATGTATTGCACAGATGTCAGAAGTCACTGCAGACACATTCTATTAAGATAGCCAATGAAGCGGGGTTTTTTTGTAAAAAGAAAAAAAATGTGCAAATCTGCACTTTAAATTGCTGCCAACACACACAGTAGACCTTAAAAAGGACGTAGGAAGAGGACGGAGCAGGATCTGAGTTAACCTGGGCTGAGAAGCTTGATGACTCTGGTTTAGCAGATGTCAGGTCATTTAGACTCATATTCACATTGCGTAGGTGGGACAATATTTGATCCTGACGCTCACGCTGCTGGGCCAACTCCTGGTGTAACTCGATGTTACTGGGAGGGTTCGGATCAGCGGGGTCCATGGCCTGAGCAAACTGTTATGCAAGCGGGTGTGGACCCACTGAGCCACTGACTGGGTATACTCCGGAGTATAAGCAGCTACCTGGTATTCACTAGAGCCCCTGATGGTGGGGATAGGCTTGGGCCGTAGGGTAGCTGCCAGGTGCCACTCCAGAGTAGTCCCCAAGTCAGTGGCAGCTGACCAGTGGGTCAGAGTGCTCGGTGCAAGCACCAAGGGGACTTACGAGGCCTGGAGGTACAGTCAGGACAGGTGGCGATCAAGTGAAGTCAGCAAACAAGATCCGAGGTCAGGGACAGGCAGCAAACAAGCAAAGTCCATAAACGAAGTCCAAAGTCAGAGGCAGGTGGCAGAAAGCAAAGTCCAGGAGTACAATAGCAGGATTTGGTACACAGGAAGGCAGACAAGATAAACACCTTTGCACAGGAACTAGACAGGCTAGACACTGAGGTTGCTCAGGCATCTTCCTGTAGCAGGAAGTGCATTTAAATACCTGCTGCAATCCGGCCATTGGCTGCTGAGACAGAGGGCATGTATGTGTTGCCACATAGGAAAGAGAGACACACCCACGCAAGCTTCAGCACCAGTGCAAGTCTCCAGCAGCAAGGAAACACTGGCATGGATCGCATGTAGCAGTGTTAAGTTAGTTGCTGCCTGTGTTTGTCAGCTGGGCGGCAGGAGGAAAAAGAGGGAGCCCGGCGCCCGTGCCTGCTGATAGGGGCAGCGGGCCGACACAGGCCGCTGGCCCAAAACCTGGACAGAGGGGCAGTTGTGGATGTAGTGTTTCTGGATTTTGCAAAGGCTTTTGATACTGTCCCTCATAGACGCTTAATAAGAAAAGTAAGGTCTATTGGCTTGGAAAGTATAGTTTGTAATTGGATTGAAAACTGGCTGAAGGACCGTGTCCAGAGAGTTGTGGTCAATGATTCCTATTCCGAATGGTCCTAGGTTATAAGTGGTGTACCCCAAGGTTCAGTGCTGGGCCCTTTATTATTTAATTTATTTATTAATGATATTGAGGACAGGATTAATAGCACCATATCTATTTTAGCAGATGACAAAAAAATGTTTAGAACTGTACGGTCTATGGAAGAGGTCAACAAACTACAAGCTGACTTGAACACTCTGAGTCATTGGGCATCAACTTGGCAAATGAGGTTCAATGTGGACATATGTAAAGTTATGCATTTTGGTAGTAATAATCTCTGTGCTTCATATGTCCTAGGTGATGTAGCACTGGGAGAGTCACTTATAGAGAAGGATTTGGATGTCCTTGTGGATGGTAGATTAAATTATAGTATACAATGTCAATCAGCTGCTTCTAAGGCCACCAGGATATTGTCATGCATTAAACGAGGCATTGACTCATGGGGCAGGGATGTAATACTACCCCTTTACAAAGCGCTGGTGCGGCCTCATCTGGAATACGCAGTCCAGTTCTGGGCACCAGCCCATAGAAAGGATGCGCTGCAGCTGGAAAAAGTACAGAGGAGAGCGACTAAAATGATAAGGGGCATGGAGGGTCTTAGTTATGAAGAAAGATTAAAATAATTGAATTTATTTCATTTTGAGAAGAGATGTCTAAGGGGGGGGGCATGATTAACCTGTACAAGTATATAAATGGGCCATACAAAAAATACGGCGAAAAGTTGTTCCATGTAAAATGTGCTCAAAAGACAAGGTAGCACTGCCTCCGACTGAAGAAGAAAAAGTTTAGTCTCCAGAAGCGTCAAAGCTTCTTTACTGTAAGAACAGTGAATCTGTGGAATAGACTTTCTCAGGACGTGGTCACAGAAGGAACAGTGGACAGTTTCAAAAAGGGTTTAGACGAATTCTTAAAAGTAAAAAACATAAATGCTTATGAAAACGTGTAGAAATCTGAGTCTCACTTCCTTCTGGGATTCCCCACCTATCCCTTGGTTGAACTTGATGGACGTTTGTCTTTTTTCAACCGTATTAACTATATAACTATGTAACTATATTATCAGGGCAGATATAGGTAGCAATAAGACCGTTTTGCGACAAATGACACTTGATAGACCTAAAAGGGGCACATTTCTGTGCCTACAATGTATCCACTGCTCGACCAGAATGAAAGACAGGTTTTCTAAACACAAATCGACAATAAGGAAGAAAAATTTACTGTTACCCATACCTTTTCATTTCGATCTCTGTCGCCACAACATTTCCCAATTACGTTTCCAAATTATAGAGCAGGTACAACCTCCTTGTAGGGGAGGAGATAGAGTTCAATTCTTAAAAAACGTGAAGCCTTCTGGATCCATAGGTTACGAACATTGGAACCAGGAGGCCTAAACCGTGGATATGAACAAAATGCCTTTTTATAGGATCTAATCTGTATGCCTTTGTTTCCCTTACAGAAAACTTGATGTGAAATAATATCACCCCTACAGGTTCTCTTTTCCTTTTCAATATAATATCAACAATACTAATTATTGAATATCTTTGTATATCATTTATTGAGATATCTTGTATTTATTGGCTTTAGTATTAATTATTTTTTGCTATTCACATTATTTTTATTACCTTGATGTTCCTCCCCTTGTGTATTTCCACCTATATTCTTGTGTAAGCTCTCGATCTATTTCTTTGTATGTTCCCCTGGTTTCGGAACGTCACTTTCGCTGAGGTAGTAACAGGCGAACAGGCGATCTATTTAAATGTACTATTTTGTACTCACATTCAAAGACTCGTATAGAGTCGAAACGAGTAACCTGTACTTGTTCCTCCATGTGACAACAATATAAGAAAAGTTATCGCATTGATATAAGCGAATGTCGGTCTTCTTTGCATGGATTTGCAAGACTAATAGTCTTGTCATAAGACTATGAATCCAATGGATGGCGCAGTTCATGAGTCATGAACTGCGCCATCTATTGGTTTCATAGTCTTATGATAAGACTATGAAACCAATAGATGGCGCTGTTCATGAGTAGTGTAGATCGCAAATTTTCCATGCAAATGGTTTTTCAGCTGAAAAACAAGGCAGATTCTGCTCATTTGCACGTCTTTCCCATATGCCCATGTTTATGAAAATGAGTTTTTACATGACAAAACTGTAAAGAAAGGTTATTGAATATTATGTTAGGACAATCAGAAAAGTTTTTGTCACCCTAATCATATTGATCTAGGTGCGCAGGTCCACCCAAGCCATCCAACAGATCTGAAGTAACTTTGAGGCTTACTGGCTCTCAGTCAGATAAGAGCTGGTTTGGAATGTCTCATAGTGCACAAGGCTGCCATTGTAAGGTATGCTGACTTAGCCTGTCATCTGTCTCATGGATTGATTGATTGATTGATTGATTGATGGCTTGCATATACATGGCTTTTGGCATATAGCCTTTGTGTGGTTGTCTATTGTATGTCGTAGATTATAGGAGTCCAAGACGCATCCAGCCATCCTCTTAAGCTGGTTCCAAACCATTTTGATGGAGTTTCCATCAATTTCTAACCTTTTTTTGTGAACCAGACACCCTCTCTTCTTCAGAGCAGGGGGTGCCTGATTTGATGCTCGGGTCTCCCATTGTCTTTCATTGTATTAAATTGTACTCAAGCACCCGCAGTATTCGGCCGTGCACTCCCATGTGCCGAGCATGCTCGCTCAACACTAATTAAAATGGAAAATCAGCCAAAATAGTAAAATTTTGAAATTTCATCTCCATTTTCCTTTAATTCTTGTGGAACACCTAAAGGGTTAACAAAGTTTGTAAAATCAGTTTTGAGTAGATTGAGGGATGTAGTTTCTACAATGGGGTCATTTAGGGGGGGTTCCATTATGTAAGCCCCACAAAGTGACTTCAGACCCGAACTGGTCCTTAAAAAGTGGGTTTTGGATTATTATAATTTTTTTTACTTTTAAGAATTGCTTCTAAAATTCTTAACCTTCTAACGTCCTAAAAAAAAAAAAGGACGTTTACAAAATGATGCCAACATAAATTAGACATGTGGGGAATGTTAAGTAATAAATATTTTATGAGGTATCTCTTTCTGTTTAAAAAGAAGAGAAATAGGGGTGGAGCTAGCCGCGTCAGGAAATGGCCGCTTGACCCGAGAGCTCCTCACAGCAGCACTCTGAACACAGCTATTTAACGGGTTCCCACCCTGCTTTATTATGGGAAAACTCAATAAAGACAAGTCCAAAGAGACCCAGATGACGCCTAAACAATCCGACCTGGACAAGTACTTAAAAAAGAAGTTGTCTTCGCCGGCTGCAAGGTCCAAGATGGCGCAGGATACTTCCGTCGCCATGACTTACACAGAAGACTCCGATGATGAGGGTTCCTGCGCTATGTCTGAGACACACAGCGAACGAGGCTCGATACCCATCACTAGAGCCTTCCTCAAGGAGTCCCTAGCCCTCGCTTTTGAACCGGTTCTAAAAGAACTTTCCGCTATTAAAACGGAGATTAAACAAACGGGGCACAGAGTGGCAGCCTTAGAAGATTCTCAGATCGCCCTAACTAAGCACAGTCGTGCGCTGCAATCCAAAGTGGAAGAGATCCGTGATCAAATGAACACAGCTTACCTGCACCTGGAAGATCAGGAGAACAGGAGCCGAAGAAAGAATGTTCGCATCAGAGGCGGTACGCCTGAAAGTGTGCAGAGAGACGACATCTTAGCTACGGTCAGTCAAATTTTCTCCTCCTTACTTGGCCAAGAAAGAGCAGAGACAGTAGTCATAGAGAGAGCCCACAGGGCCCTTAGGCCCAAACCATCGCCAGACGCACCGCCACACGATATTATTTGTGGCTTACTTAGCTTCGTGGATACGGCCGCCATTTTAACTGCCGCCAGACATAAAGGTGAAATATTGCTTGAGGGCTCTAAAATACAGCTTTATCAAGATCTAGCAGCAAGCACCCTGGCGAAGCGGAGGCAATTTAAGCCACTGACAGACCTCCTTAGGGAGAGAAGGCACCCTCTACACTGGCTCTTTCCATTCGGCCTCTGCGCTACTATAAATGGGAAACAGATTACCGCTCGACACCCAGAAGACCTCGCTAAGATGTGGGATGCTCTGCAGGTAGAACCCTTAGATATTCCCTCCTGGTTACCTCTGTCAGGTGATTTGAAGGTGCCATCACTGCCTGCAATTGATGACTGGAGAGTTGCTAAGAAATTCAAATCACCGCAAGCGAAGAAACGACAGGCGGAATTCCAGGACACTTGAATATGCTCTAACATCTTATCTTACTTCCTACCCTCCTTTTGGAGGCTCACCGCCGGTAACATGGTATCTGCCCTGGTTCCAGTTACAGTATAATGGTTTTTAGCATATTGACCACGTTTAATGCTGTAATACCACTGTCTTTAACAACACCATTGCCTCTTTAACCCTTACCTATCTCTTATTGAATTATACTACCTCACTTGTGATAAAATTAGAGATTGGTTTATCTTCTCCCCCTGTTCACTTAATACTCAGGGCCAGGAGAGGCCAGTATTCTTAGATCCCGGAATACATATACATTCTAAGGCCCACTTTGCTATAAGTAAAGAGGCAATGGTGGGGTGCAGTTTCTCCTTGTTCTTTCCAGGGACTTTACATGTCATTATGTACTAGTGCCCCACTAACTGTCTCTTTGTGTATTACACCCCATTGCAAGATACTACCGGGGAGATCCATGTCCAAAATGGGTTGTCCCAGTTGTCATTTATGTGGGAATCCATAGTTTTGATAATATGCTAGTGCTGTGAGAACTCACACAGGCTTTGTGTACCTCACAGTTCTCCCCTCCCTCACTCTCATACTTACTTCTATTCTTACCTTCTCCCTCACCATACATCTTAACTATCCTTCTGTCACCTCCCCTTATGCTATTCTATTTCCCTTCCTATTCTTTCACTCTTTATACACTGCTCAAAAAAATAAAGGGAACCCAAAAATAACACATCCTAGATCTGAGTTAATTAAATATTCTTCTGAAATACTTTGTTCTTTACATAGTTGAATGTGATGACAACAAAATCACACAAAATTTTTAAATGGAAATCAAATTTTTCAACCCATGGAGGTCTGGATTTGGAGTCACACTCAAAATTAAAGTGAAAAAACACACTACAGGCTGATCCAACTTTGATGTAATGTCCTTAAAACAAGTCAAAATGAGGCTCAGTAGTGTGTGTGGCCTCCACTTGCCTGTATGACCTCCCTACAATGCCTGTGCATGCTCCTGATGAGGTGGCAGACGTTCTCCTGAGGGATCTCCTCCCAGACCTGGACTAAAGCATCTGCCAACTCCTGGACAGTCTGTGGTGGAATGTGACGTTGGTGGATAGAGCGAGACATGATGTCCCAGATGTGCTCAATTGGATTCAGGTCTGGGGAACGGGCGGGCCAGTCCATAGCATCAATGCCTTCGTCTTGCAGGAACTGCTGACACACTTCAGCCACATAAGGTCTAGCATTGTCTTGCATTAGGAGGAACCCAGGGCCAACCGCACCAGCATATGGTCTCACAAGGGGTCTGAGGATCTCATCTCGGTACCTAATGGCAGTCAGGCTACCTCTGGCGAGCACATGGAGGGCTGTGCGGCCCTCCAAAGAAATGCCACCCCACACCATTACTGACCCAATGCCAAACCGGTCATGCTGGAGGATGTTGCAGGCAGCAGAACGTTCTCCACGGCGTCTCCAGATTCTGTCACGTCTGTCACATGTGCTCAGTGTGAACCTGCTTTCATCTGTGAAGAGCACAGGGCGCCAGTGGCGAATTTGCCAATCTTGGTGTTCTCTGGCAAATGCCAAACGTCCTGCACGGTGTTGGGCTGTAAGCACAACCCCCACCTGTGGACGTCGGGCCCTCATATCACCCTCATGAAGTCTGTTTCTGACCGTTTGAGCAGACACATGCACATTTGTGGCCTGCTGGAGGTCATTTTGCAGGGCTCTGGCAATGCTCCTCTCGTTCCTCCTTGCACAAAGGCGGAGGTAGCGGTCCTGCTGCTGGGTTGTTGCCTTCCTACGGCCTCCTCCACGTCTCCTGATGTGCTGGCCTGTCTCCTGGTAGCGCCTCCATGCTCTGGACACTACTCTGACAGACACAGCAAACCTTCTTGCCACAGCTCGCATTGATGTGCCATCCTGGATAAGCTGCACTACCTGAGCCACTTGTGTGGGTTGTAGACTCCGTCTAATGCTACCACTAGAGTGAAAGCACCGCCAGCATTCAAAAGTGACCAAAACATCAGCCAGGAAGCATAGGAACTGAGAAGTGGTCTGTGATCACCACCTGCAGAACCACTTCTTTATTGGGGCTGTCTTGCTAATTGCCTATAATTTCCACCTGTTGTCTATCCCATTTTCACAACAGCATGTGAAATTGATTGTCACTCAGTGTTGCTTCCTAAGTGGACAGTTTGATTTCACAGAAGTGTGATTGACTTGGAGTTACATTGTGTTGTTTAAGTGTTCCCTTTATTTTTTTGAGCAGTGTATATACCCTCCCTTGTAGGAGGTTCCTACTTTGCTGTTACTAACTGAGTATTAACATGCTCAATTTTGTTCTTTTGTGCCTTGTATATAGTTCTTCAAGATAGGTATTGTATCCGGAAACATTTGACTCTCTGGGATGCAACTTCTTATACTGCTATACAACCATTCACACCTTATGGATTCCTTGAAGGTAACTTCACTAAACGTAAACTGACTTAATGTTCCCCAGAAGAGAAGTCAGGTCTTCCAAATGCTGAGGAGAGAGAGGGCAGACCTAATGTTTCTACAGGAGACGCACTTTAGACATAACCATATCCCGGCCCTTTTCTCCAAACAATACACAAAATGGTTTCATAGCTCTCACTCTTCAGCCTCTAGGGGGGTGTCTATTGGAATAAATGCCAATATTCCCATTCAAATCCAAGCGCAGTACATAGACCCTGAGAGCAGATACTTGTTCCTGAAGGGTACGCTCTTTCGTAACAAATTGATCTTAGTCAACATATATGCTCCTAATTCCAAACAAATACCCTGGTTGATTAGGGTATTAAACTCACTCAAGGATTTCAGGGAGGGAATATTGATCTTAGGTGGAGATCTAAATCTAGTACTAGATCACCCCATGGACTCTACCTCTGGTGTCCCCAAATATTCTGCCTCACAACTTCGTAAATTACGAAAAGCACTTTCAGCTCACCAAATTAAAGCCGCCTGGAGACTAGCTCACCCTAGTGACAGGGACTATACATTTTCAGCTGTCCATAGGTCCTTTTTATCTCCAATCATGTATTGGAGAGGATTAAGTCCTCAACTATCGGACAGATCACTGTTTCTGATCATGCCCCTGTCTCTCTAGAGATTCGGTTGAAAGGCCTTCCTCCTAAAGCGTGGTCGTGGAGACTTAATGAAACCCTTCTAGAAAATGAAAAAGATAGACTCAAGCTGGAGGGAAAACTTGAAGCCTTCTTTGAATTAAATTGCACTCCCCTTATGGTTAAAGCCATGATATGGGAAGCTCATAAGGCGTTCATGAGGTACCTGGGTACGTAAACAAAGGTTGCTTCAAATAGATTCTATTTTAGCCCAAGTCTCTGTCTTAGAAAACATTTCTAAAAAGGATCCCTCAGATACTCACTATAAGGATATTCTTAAACTTAGAAGCCAGTTGAAGGATTTGTTAAACATTAATTCAGCTAAAGCTCTTAGGTCTGCTAAATACAAGCTTTACATACATGGGGACAGAGGCTCCAAGCTCCTTTCACAGATGATCAAAGGTCAAAGAGAGAAAACTTTTATATCCAGCATTAAGTCGGAAAAGGGACATCAACTTACTAATACCCCTGCGATAGCAGAGGAATTTGCTAAATTTTATTCATCCCTTTACAACTTAGAATCCAACAGCCCAAATCATACACTAGCCAAAATAAATACCTTTCTGGAGGCGGTTAAAGTCTCGACTTTGGATGCTGTTGAAAAAGATTTGTTGCTATCCCCTGTGACAGTAGAGGAGGTATTAGAAGTGCTAACGAGTATTCCCTCAGGGAAATGCCCAGGCCCAGATGGGCTACCTATAGTATACTATAAAAAGTTTAAGAAAGTCCTTGCCCCACAACTAGTAGACTTATGTAACTCCCTGTTAAAAGGAAAATCCCTCCCACCACAATCACTAATCGCCCACATAACAGTTATCCCCAAAGAGGGAAAAGACCCCGCCAAATGCAGTAGCTACAGACCAATTTCCCTACTCAATGTTGATGTTAAATTATGGGCCAAACTTTTAAGCCATAGAATAGCGAAATTATTACCTAAGCTGATTGGTGAGGAACAAGTGGGCTTTGTGAAGGGTCGTGAAGGTAAACATAACATCAGCAGAGTCTTACACGCCATTTACTACGCAAAACAACACAAGATCCTATTAACACTGTTGGGAACTGATGCTGAAAAAGCATTTGATAGGGTTAATTGGGTTTTCATAGACAGTGCCTTGCGCCACTTTGGCTTCCCGCCTTTGTTTATCTCTGCTATTTTTTCACTCTACTCGCAACCCTCTGCTAAAGTTCTCATCAACGGTTCCCTATCCCCACCCTTTTGCATATCCAATGGAACAAGACAAGGCTGCCCTCTCTCTCCAGCTCTATTCATTCTGACCCTTGAATTACTGTTATGTAAATTAAGAACCTCAGAGGCTATTAAAGGCCTTCAAGTGAAGGGGAAAACTCACTCCTTGGCAGCCTTTGCGGATGATCTGCTTCTCTTCATAACAAATCCAGTAGTTGCAATCCCAGAGGTGATCCAAATCTTTTCGGACTTTGGAGAAATCTCCAATTTCAAGGTTAACTATTACAAATCTGAAATACTCAATATTTCAGCCCCGGATAGTCACTTGTCGGAAGTCAAAAAGTGTACTTCCTTCCAATGGCTGAAAGAAGCCATTAAACACTTGGGAATCATGATTCCAGTGAACCCCTTACATTTGTTCAGACTTAACTATGCCCCTTTATTTAGTAAAATCAAGGTCTTCTTGGCCTCAATCAAACTTCCCTTCCTTTCATGGTTGGGTAGGAAAAATCTACTGTCTGCCTACGTCCTACCACAGATCCTTTATACTTTGAGATGCTTACCTATTCCATTGGCAAACAGGTATCTCTCTGACTTCCGTGTCCTATTCAGCATTTTTCTTTGGTCCAACAAAAAACCACGCCTAGCATACCCTTTACTCATTAAAAAGATAAGCAGAGGAGGGTTATCCCTCCCTGATTTAAAGACCTACCTCCATGCTATACAGTTGGAAAGGTGGATTGAGCTAACTAGACCCCATAACAGTTCACTACATGTTGAGATGGAAAAAGCCCTTTTAGGAGAAAACGCTCTCCACAATTTATGGGTCCTTTCCCCCACCAAAAAGAAAAAAAGCCCTCTTAGTGCCTTAACGCGCTGTTTGCTCCAATTTTGTAGTAGAACCGAGGCCCTGTCAATGTCTACTAATAAATTATCCCCTATAGCCCCGCTGTCTGTTCTCCCATACTAGCTCAATAAAGGCGGAAGCGATTTCCATAGAGCTTGGTTTTATCTTTCTGATCTCAAAATTTCTGACCTGGTCAAAGCCATAAATCTCCCAGAATTCCTAAAAGAAGCCTGTACTTACATACCTGGGTCTTTGCGTTCCAGGCTAGTTGAGTTAGACCTAGAACTTAGTTGCAAAAAATACAGGAAACTTTGTGCGAAGCCCCATAATGACCCCACTTGGCTCGAAAATTACACCCTGCTACCGAATTCCCCCCCCCCTAAAATCCTTTCCAAACTATATTCTCAACTTTTACTAGACTCCTCAGGTGTGAAACCCAATTACTTAAGAACATGGGAAAGAGAACTGCAGATCTCTCTTTCAGATGAAGAGGTTAAAGTAATACTTAAGCACTCTCATGGATTCTCGAGATGTATACGCATTCAGGAAAATTCCTTTAATATTTTATCTAGATGGTATAAAACCCCAGACTTCTTATACAGAGACAATCTCTCTCCCTCAGATAGGTGCTGGCGTTGTCAAGAAGAGCGAGGATCCATCTCACATATTTGGTGGTCCTGTAAGAATATTTCTAACTTCTGGACAGAAGTGGAACTTATCATTAACAGAGTCTGCAGCTCTAAAATTACACTGAAACCGGCTCTTATACTATTGTGGCTGCCACAAAGCGGTTTTAAGCCTTCCTTTAATAACCTGATCACACATATGATCACTGCTGCCAAATATATTGTCCCCACCAAATGGAAAAACCCTGAACGAGCTACCATTAAAGAGTGGCTAGAGAAGATACACCAGATCTGCCTCATGGAAGAAATGGTGGGATGGGAAAAAGGAAATAGGAAAGCCTTTCTGAAAACTTGGCAACCATGGTTAGATTTTTACAGGTCTTACATGTAAATCGAACCCTTACCCTCCTTTAAATAAGCATATCCACATGCCTTCACTTGTTTATCTGCTGGTCTGGACCTTTAAGTCTTAATATATAGTGGAACTTTTATTTACCATTTCAGTTGCGATACGTTTAGTGTCCTATTATAAAACACACACGCTCCAATAATTGCATCCTAATGTGCAAATGGTTATTTGCTTTTGTCACCTGCCTATTTTTCTACAGTATAAGATTGCCACCAAGATGCAACCTTCAGGCTTGGAACTACCCATATGTTATGTTTTACCATCTGTTCTATGTTATTCATGATTGGACAGTACAGCTGTTCTGTGTAGGATGGGTCACTTGGTCTGTCTGCTTTACACCAGTCTAAGGGAACGTATTTCAATTCACATTTTACTTCTTACAGATAAATCTTTGAGAAAAGTGTCCCTCTGCCTTGCCTGTACTATTTACACTTGTAGGTTCATCTGAAATGTATACAAGATAGTTTGATTGGTGTTTGTCCATTTAAGCACCCTTAAGGCATAATATGTGACTTACTTGTCTTAATTGGCTGTACTTGTCTCTTTTTTCTTTGTACTTTTATTGAAAATTCTTCACAAATAAAGAATTTACAAAAAAAAAAGAAGAGAAATAGAAATTTAGAAAATTGCAAATTTTTCTAAATGTTTGGTAAATTTGGGATTTTTTCATAAATAAAGGTGAAATATATTGACTCAAATGTATGACTATCATGAAGTACAATGTGTCACGAGAAAACAATCTCAGAATGGCTTGGATAAATAAAAGTGTTCCAAAGCTATTACCACATAAAGTGACACATGTCGGATTTTAAAAAAAATGACCTGGGCAGGAAGGTGAAAACTGGCCCGGAGTAGAAAGGGTTAAATTGCATGTTGAGCTAATCTATCCTTGTATGTTTACGCAGTAGATTTGGAGCATTTACAGGGGGCTTTTGACTGGACAACACGTGTATAATTAACTTAAAATAGTGCAAGAAATGCACAATAATGTAATAGTGCATATTAGGAAAAAAAGTGGAAGAATTGATATATTGACAAGTAATTCATTTTTTTTTTTTTTTTTATTTATATACAGGTTATAAATGCAGGACTTGTGTCATTTGGTTGTGCAATGATGTGCTGTGTCACTTACCAGCTATTAAAAAATCTGCCTCATATCAAAGAAACGTTTACCCAACTTGCATTCCACTTGCCAACAGTTCGTTTCCTATCCCTGCCTAACTTCGATTTCACAGAAGTTCTTTAAGGAGATATTTTCTTGAAAGATCATCCAAAATTGGGTCTGGGCTTCAGTCTCCAAACTGCTAATTGTCATAATTTTATAAAATGTTTAAAAAAAAATTAAATAAAAATATTCTGAAATTACAATGAAATTTATTTGTTTAATGTTATCACATGGCATTTCTGTTTCTGTTTTATTAGATCACACTGTAAAGCATCTGGCTTTTAACCCATTCATACTGTAACCACTTTTATTTAGTTTTTTACTCTCTGCCTTTAAAAAGCAATAACTTTATTTTTTCATTCACATAGCAAGATGAAGTGTTGCTTTTTTGTACTTTATATTTTTCATGTAGTAGAAAAATATATTTATGTATTTTATATTTTAATCATGTAATTGCATTTTTTTTTCAATTCTACCATTTAGACAAAAAATAAAAACTTCCATGAACTCACTATGCCCATCACGAAATACCTTGGGGTGTCTTATTTCCAAAATGGGGTCACTTGTGGGGTAGTTATACTGCCCTGGCATTCTAGGGGCCCTAATGTGTGGGAAGTAGTTTGAAATCAAAATTTTGATTTCAAACTACTTACCACACATTAGGGCCCCTAGAATGCCAGTGCAGTATAACTACCCCACAAGTGACCCCATTTTGGAAAGAAGACACCCCAAGGTATTTCGTGATGGGCATAGTGAGTTCATGGAAGTTTTTATTTTTTGTCACAAGTTAGTGGAATATGAGACTTTGTAAGGAAAAAAATTAATAAAAAAATCATCATTTTCCGCTAACTTGTGACAAAAAATAAAAAATTCTAGGAACTCGTCATGCCCCTCACGGAATACCTTGGGGTGTCTTCTTTCCAAAATGGGGTCACTTGTGGGATAGTTATACTGCCCTGGCATTTTAGGGGCCCGAATGCGTGAGAAGTAGTTTGAAATCAAAATCTGTAAAAAATGCCCTGTGAAATCCGAAAGGTGCTCTTTGGAATGTGGGCCCATTTGCCCACCTAGGCTGCAAAAAAGTGTCACACATCTGGTATTGCCGTACTCAGAAGAAGTAGGGCAATGTGTTTTGGGGTGTCTTTTTACATATACCCATGCTGGGTGAGAGAAATATCTCTGCAAAAGACAACTTTTCCCATTTTTTTATACAAAGTTGGCATTTGACCAAGATATTTATCTCACCCAGTATGGGTATATGTAAAATGACACCCCAAAACACATTTCCCAACTTCTCCTGAGTACGGAGATACCACATGTGTGACACTTTTTTGCAGCCTAGATGCACAAAGGGGCCCAAATTCCTTTTATGAGGGCATTTTTAGACATTTGGATCCCAGACTTCTTCTCACGCTTTAGGGCCCATAAAATGCCAGGGCAGTATAAATACCCCACATGTGACCCCATTTTGGAAAGAAGACACTCCAAGGCATTCAATGAGGGGCATGGCGAGTTCATAGACTTTTTTTTTTTTTGCCACAAGTTAGCGGAAATTGATTTTTTTTTGTTTTTTCTCACAAAGTCTCCCTTTCCGCTAACTTGGGACAAAAATTTCAATCTTTTATGGACTCAATATTCCCCTCACGGAATACCTTGGGGTGTCTTCTTTCCGAAATGGGGTCACATGTGGGGTATTTATACTGCCCTGGCATTTTAGGGACCCTAAAGCGTGAGAAGAAGTCTGAAATATAAATGTCGAAAATTTTTTACGCATTTGGATTCCGTGAGGGGTATGGGGAGTTCATGTGAGATTTTATTTTTTGACACAAGTTAGTGGAATATGAGACTTTGTAAGAAAAATAAATAAATAAATAAATAATTCCGCTAACTTGTGCCAAAAAAATGTCTGAATGGAGCCTTACAGGGGGGTGATCAATGACAGGGGAGTGATCAGGGAGTCTATATGGGGTGATCACCCCCCTGTCATTGATCACCCCCCTGTAAGGCTCCATTCAGACGTCTGTATGTGTTTTGCGGATCCGATCCATGTATCCGTGGATCCGTAAAAAACATACGGACGTCTGAATGGAGCCTTACAGGGGGGTGATCAATGACAGGGGGGTGATCAGGGAGTCTATATGGGGTGATCACCCCCTTGACATTGATCACCCCCCTGTAAGGCTCCATTCAGACGTCTGTATGTGTTTTGCGGATCCGATCCATGTATCCGTGGATCCGTAAAAAACATATGGACGTCTGAATGGAGCCTTACAGGGGGGTGATCAATGACAGGGGGGTGATCAATGACAGGGGGGTGATCAGGGAGTCTATATGGGGTGATCACCCCCCTGTAAGGCTCCATTCAGACGTCTGTATGTGTTTTGCGGATCCGATCCATGTATCCGTGGATCCATAAAAAACATACGGTCGATCAATGGTGATCAATGACAGGGGGGTGATCAGGGAGTCTATATGGGGTGATCAGGGGTTCATAAGGGGTTAATAAGTGACAGGGGGGTAGTGTAGTGTGGTGCTTGGTGCTACTTATTACAGAGCTGCCTGTGTCCTCTGGTGGTCGATCCAAGCAAAAGGGACCACCAGAGGACCAGGTAGCAGGTATATTAGCCGCTGTTATCAAAACAGCGTCTAATATACCTGTTAGGGGTTAAAAAAATCGCATCTACAGCCTGCCAGCGAACGATCGCCACTGGCAGGCTGCAGATCCACTCGCTTACCTTCCGATCCTGTGAACGCGCGTGCCTGTGTGCGCGCGTTCACAGGAAATCTCGCGTCTCGCGAGATGACGCACGGATGCGTCCAGGAGGAATGAATCGACCGCCTCCAGGACGCATCCGTGCGTTAGGCGGTCCTGAGGCGGTTAATGGTATTATTTTGGAGAATGTATGGCTTTTTGATACATTTTTATTTAGTTCTTTTGGGGAGGTGTAGCAATAAAAAAACAGTAAATCTTGATTTTCTTCCCATTACTAGTGATGATCGAGCATCAAACTATTCGGGTGTTCGGCCCGAACACATTGCTATATTCGTGTGCTCGGTCGAGCACCCGAGTATAATGGAAGTCAATGGGAGACAACCAGGCACCCCATGCTCTGAAGAGGGGAGGGTGCCTGGTCCATTGGAAAAGGTCAGAAAGTGACAGAAACACCACCGAAATGCATCGGGAACACCATGGGGATGATGTCTGGATGCATCTTGGAATCCCAGGTCGCTGCTGGGGACCATGTTGTCTGAGTTGTACGCCTCTTTTACAGACTGACAAAAATACATACAAAACCCCCCAAAAAAATAAATTTAACAGGAAAAACTATTAGGAAACATTCTTTCCTGTATATTCAATTGTATATAAAGTGCAAATGCTGCAAAAAAATTACAAGCATGAGGCACTCCGAAACAGCCTGTATATCACATAAAGGAGGGCCTCCTTCACATTGTGGTACAATTGTTCAGGTAGTGGGACTCCCACACTCATAAAGTCTTTGCACTAAGTGAAAGGGCTGCCAAAAATTACAAGGAACCGGCACTCCAAAACACCCTTAGTTACACATAAAGGAGGGCATCATACACACCCTTGAAAAATTATGATTGATGGCCTGCTGGTGACCCTCAAAAACATTTGGAGCAAGGGCCTGCTGATCTGACCATCTAAAACATTTGGAGCAAGGGCCTGCTGATCTGACCATCTAAAACCTTAGGGGCGAGGGCCTGCTGCCACATTGGTGACTCTAGATGACCTCTGGGCGATTGCACGTCCTCGTGACGTCGAAGATCCATGTGGATGTCTGCCCTATCAACTTTGGAGCAATTTTTCAACAAGGGCCTTCTGGTATAGCACAGTTTTGCTTGTCCTCTCCACCAGAAGAATGAGAGATAAGAAGTTCTCTTTGTAGCGGGGTTCGAGAAGGGTAAACAACTTAGTAATCCATGTTGTCTAAATTGCATATAACGCACGGGTTGCGGGAAAGGCAGCCTAACATGAAGTCAGCCATGTGTGCCAGAGTACCAACAGGCAAGACTTCGCTGTCATCATCAAAAGATGACCTGACCCTGTAAAAGATTTTAGGTGAGGGCCTGCAGTTGAGCTGACTCTGTAAAACATTATATGCAAGGGCCTAATGCTGAGCTGACCCTGTAAAACATTAGGGGCGAAGGCATGCTTGTGAGCTGACGCTCTAAAACATCATATGCGAGTGGCTGCTGGTGAGCTGCGCCGTGTGCTTTTGTATTCGGCGCAGGCGCAGTGACTGTTGGACTGCTCCCTGCGCCGTAATCGGGGCAGGCACAGTGAAGATGCAGGCGCAGGGAGACAGTCACTGCGCCGAATACAGAAGCACACGGTGCAGGCGTGAGAAGTAGTCTGTCAATCTAGAGGAGAGTGGCGGGCTGGAGCGCGCTGGGCGGCAGAAATGGTGAGTGGACGGAGCCTCTAGGTGCTGAAAAGACGCCCCCATAGCACCTAGAGGCTCATTAGCATAGCAATAAAACTACGTTTTTTAGGGTAACCGCTGCACAGAAAGAGATTACAATAGCATGGTTAGGTACAGCAGACACTAGCAGATCGCTAGTGTCTGACAGCTAAATAGGTGAAAATGTGGTGGTAGAAACCCTTTAACCACCTCAGCCCCCAGTGCTTAAACACCCTTAATGACCAGGCCACTTTTTACACTTCTGCACTACACTACTTTCACCGTTTATTGCTCGGTCATGCAACTTACCACCCAAATGAATTTTACCTCCTTTTCTTCTCACTAATAGAGCTTTCATTTGGTGGTATTTCATTGCTGCTGACATTTTTACTTTTTTTGTTATTAATCGAAATTTAACAATTTTTTTGCAAAAAAATTAAATTTTTCACTTTCAGTTGTAAAATTTTGCAAAAAAAACCACATCCATATATAAATTTTGCTCTAAATTTATTGTTCTACATGTCTTTGATAAAAAAAAAAATGTTTGGGTAAAAAAAAAAATGGTTTGGGTAAAAGTTATAGCGTTTACAAACTATGGTACAAAAATGTGAATTTCCGCTTTTTGAAGCAGCTCTGACTTTCTGAGCACCTGTCATGTTTCCTGAGGTTCTACAATGGCCAGACAGTACAAACACCCCACAAATGACCCCATTTCGGAAAGTACACACCCTAAGGTATTCGCTGATGGGCATAGTGAGTTCATAGAACTTTTTATTTTTTGTCACAAGTTAGCGGAAAATGATGATTTTTTTTTTTTTTTTTTTCTTCCAAAGTCTCATATTCCACTAACTTGTGACAAAAAATAAAAACTTCTATGAACTCACTATGCCAATCACGAAATACCTTGGGGTCTCTTCTTTCCAAAATGGGGTCACTTGTGGGGTGGTTATACTGCCCTGGCATTCTAGGGGCCCAAATGTGTGGTAAGGAGTTTGAAATCAAATTCTGTAAAAAATGACCTGTGAAATCCGAAAGGTGCTCTTTGGAATATGGGCCCCTTTGCCCACCTAGGCTGCAAAAAAGTGTCACACATCTGGTATCTCTGTATTCAGGAGAAGTTGAGGAATGTGTTTTGGGGTGTCTTTTTACATATACCCATGCTGGGTGAGATAAATATCTTGGTCAAATGCCAACTTTGTATAAAAAAATGGTAAAAGTTGTCTTTTGCCAAGATATTTCTCTCACCCAGCATGGGTATATGTAAAATGACACCCCAAAACACATTCCCCAACTTCTCCTGAGTACGGAGATACCAGATGTGTGACACTTTTTTGCAGCCTAGGTGGGCAAAGGGGCCCATATTCCAAAGAGCACCTTTCGGATTTCACAGGTCATTTTTTACAGAATTTGATTTCAAACTCCTTACCACACATTTGGGCCCCTAGAATGCCAGGGCAGTATAACTACCCCACAAGTGACCCCATTTTGGAAAGAAGACACCCCAAGGTATTCCGTGAGGGGCATGGCAAGTTCCTAGAATTTTTTATTTTTTGTCACAAGTTAGTGGAAAATTATGATTTTTTTTTTTTTTTCATACAAAGTCTCATATTCCACTAACTTGTGACAAAAAATAAAAACTTCCATGAACTCACTATGCCCATCAGCGAATACCTTGGGGTCTCTTCTTTCCAAAATGGGGTCACTTGTGGGGTAGTTATACTGCCCTGGCATTCTAGGGGCCCAAATGTGTGGTAAGGATTTTGAAATCAAATTCTGTAAAAAAATGACCTGTGAAATCCGAAAGGTGCTCTTTGGAATATGGGCCCCTTTGCCCACCTAGGCTGCAAAAAAATGTCACACATCTGGTATCTCTGTATTCAGGAGAAGTTGAGGAATGTGTTTTTGGGTGTCTTTTTACATATACCCATGCTGGGTGAGATAAATATCTTGGTCAAATGCCAACTTTGTATAAAAAAATGGGAAAAGTTGTATTTTGCCAAGATATTTCTCTCACCCAGCATGGGTATATGTAAAATGACACCCCAAAACACATTCCCCAACTTCTCCTGAGTACGGAGATACCAGATGTGTGACACTTTTTTGCAGCCTAGGTGTGCAAAGGGGCCCATATTCCAAAGAGCACCTTTCGGATTTCACAGGTCATTTTTTACAGATTTTGATTTCAAACTCCTTACCACACATTTGGGACCCTAGAATGCCAGGGCAGTATAACTACCCCACAAGTGACCCCATTTTGGAAAGAAGAGACCCCAAGGTATTCGCTGATGGGCATAGTGAGTTCATGGAAGTTTTTATTTTTTGTCACAAGTTAGTGGAATATGAGACTTTGTATGAAAAAAAAAAAAAAAAAAAAATCAGCATTTTCCACTAACTTGTGACAAAAAATAAAAAATTCTAGGAACTCGCCATGCCCCTCACGGAATACCTTGGGGTGTCTTCTTTCCAAAATGGGGTCACTTGTGGGGTAGTTATACTGCCCTGGCATTTTCCAGGGGCCCTAATGTGTGGTAAGTAGGTAAATGACCTGTGAAATCCTAAAGGTGCTCTTTGGAATATGGGCCCCTTTGCCCACCTAGGCTGCAAAAAAGTGTCACACATCTGGTATCTCCGTACTCAGGAGAAGTTGGGGAATGTGTTTTGGGGTGTCATTTTACATATACCCATGCTGGGTGAGAGAAATATCTTGGCAAAAGACAACTTTTCCCATTTTTTTATACAAAGTTGGCATTTGACCAAGATATTTATCTCACCCAGCATGGGTATATGTAAAAAGACACCCAAAAACACATTCCTCAACTTCTCCTGAATACAGAGATACCAGATGTGTGACATTTTTTTGCAGCCTAGGTGGGCAAAGGGGCCCATATTCCAAAGAGCACCTTTCGGATTTCACAGGTCATTTTTTTACAGAATTTGATTTCAAAATCCTTACCACACATTTGGGCCCCTAGAATGCCAGGGCAGTATAACTACCCCACAAGTGACCCCATTTTGGAAAGAAGAGACCCCAAGGTATTCGCTGATGGGCATAGTGAGTTCATGGAAGTTTTTATTTTTTGTCACAAGTTAGTGGAATATGAGACTTTGTATAAAAAAAAAAAAAAAATCATAATTTTCCACTAACTTGTGACAAAAAATAAAAAATTCTAGGAACTCGTCATGCCCCTCACGGAATACCTTGGGGTGTCTTCTTTCCAAAATGGGGTCACTTGTGGGATAGTTATACTGCCCTGGCATTTTAGGGGCCCGAATGCGTGAGAAGTAGTTTGAAATCAAAATCTGTAAAAAATGCCCTGTGAAATCCGAAAGGTGCTCTTTGGAATGTGGGCCCATTTGCCCACCTAGGCTGCAAAAAAGTGTCACACATCTGGTATTGCCGTACTCAGAAGAAGTAGGGCAATGTGTTTTGGGGTGTCTTTTTACATATACCCATGCTGGGTGAGAGAAATATCTCTGCAAAAGACAACTTTTCCCATTTTTTTATACAAAGTTGGCATTTGACCAAGATATTTATCTCACCCAGTATGGGTATATGTAAAATGACACCCCAAAACACATTTCCCAACTTCTCCTGAGTACGGAGATACCACATGTGTGACACTTTTTTGCAGCCTAGATGCACAAAGGGGCCCAAATTCCTTTTATGAGGGCATTTTTAGACATTTGGATCCCAGACTTCTTCTCACGCTTTAGGGCCCATAAAATGCCAGGGCAGTATAAATACCCCACATGTGACCCCATTTTGGAAAGAAGACACTCCAAGGCATTCAATGAGGGGCATGGCGAGTTCATAGACTTTTTTTTTTTTTGCCACAAGTTAGCGGAAATTGATTTTTTTTTGTTTTTTCTCACAAAGTCTCCCTTTCCGCTAACTTGGGACAAAAATTTCAATCTTTTATGGACTCAATATTCCCCTCACGGAATACCTTGGGGTGTCTTCTTTCCGAAATGGGGTCACATGTGGGGTATTTATACTGCCCTGGCATTTTAGGGACCCTAAAGCGTGAGAAGAAGTCTGAAATATAAATGTCGAAAAATTTTTACGCATTTGGATTCCGTGAGGGGTATGGGGAGTTCATGTGAGATTTTATTTTTTGACACAAGTTAGTGGAATATGAGACTTTGTAAGAAAAATAAATAAATAAATAAATAATTCCGCTAACTTGTGCCAAAAAAATGTCTGAATGGAGCCTTACAGGGGGGTGATCAATGACAGGGGAGTGATCAGGGAGTCTATATGGGGTGATCACCCCCCTGTCATTGATCACCCCCCTGTAAGGCTCCATTCAGACGTCTGTATGTGTTTTGCGGATCCGATCCATGTATCCGTGGATCCGTAAAAAACATACGGACGTCTGAATGGAGCCTTACAGGGGGGTGATCAATGACAGGGGGGTGATCAGGGAGTCTATATGGGGTGATCACCCCCTTGACATTGATCACCCCCCTGTAAGGCTCCATTCAGACGTCTGTATGTGTTTTGCGGATCCGATCCATGTATCCGTGGATCCGTAAAAAACATATGGACGTCTGAATGGAGCCTTACAGGGGGGTGATCAATGACAGGGGGGTGATCAATGACAGGGGGGTGATCAGGGAGTCTATATGGGGTGATCACCCCCCTGTAAGGCTCCATTCAGACGTCTGTATGTGTTTTGCGGATCCGATCCATGTATCCGTGGATCCATAAAAACATACGGTCGATCAATGGTGATCAATGACAGGGGGGTGATCAGGGAGTCTATATGGGGTGATCAGGGGTTCATAAGGGGTTAATAAGTGACAGGGGGGTAGTGTAGTGTGGTGCTTGGTGCTACTTATTACAGAGCTGCCTGTGTCCTCTGGTGGTCGATCCAAGCAAAAGGGACCACCAGAGGACCAGGTAGCAGGTATATTAGCCGCTGTTATCAAAACAGCGTCTAATATACCTGTTAGGGGTTAAAAAAATCGCATCTACAGCCTGCCAGCGAACGATCGCCACTGGCAGGCTGCAGATCCACTCGCTTACCTTCCGATCCTGTGAACGCGCGTGCCTGTGTGCGCGCGTTCACAGGAAATCTCGCGTCTCGCGAGATGACGCACGGATGCGTCCAGGAGGAATGAATCGACCGCCTCCAGGACGCATCCGTGCGTTAGGCGGTCCTGAGGCGGTTAATGGTATTATTTTGGAGAATGTATGGCTTTTTGATACATTTTTATTTAGTTCTTTTGGGGAGGTGTAGCAATAAAAAAACAGTAAATCTTGATTTTCTTCCCATTACTAGTGATGATCGAGCATCAAACTATTCGGGTGTTCGGCCCGAACACATTGCTATATTCGTGTGCTCGGTCGAGCACCCGAGTATAATGGAAGTCAATGGGAGACAACCAGGCACCCCATGCTCTGAAGAGGGGAGGGTGCCTGGTCCATTGGAAAAGGTCAGAAAGTGACAGAAACACCAC
This sequence comes from Bufo bufo, assembly GCF_905171765.1. Taxonomy (NCBI): domain Eukaryota; kingdom Metazoa; phylum Chordata; class Amphibia; order Anura; family Bufonidae; genus Bufo; species Bufo bufo. The sequence continues at coordinate 414,310,908 of NC_053392.1, forward strand.
CGAAATGCATCGGGAACACCATGGGGATGATGTCTGGATGCATCTTGGAATCCCAGGTCGCTGCTGGGGACCATGTTGTCTGAGTTGTACGCCTCTTTTACAGACTGACAAAAATACATACAAAACCCCCCAAAAAAATAAATTTAACAGGAAAAACTATTAGGAAACATTCTTTCCTGTATATTCAATTGTATATAAAGTGCAAATGCTGCAAAAAAATTACAAGCATGAGGCACTCCGAAACAGCCTGTATATCACATAAAGGAGGGCCTCCTTCACATTGTGGTACAATTGTTCAGGTAGTGGGACTCCCACACTCATAAAGTCTTTGCACTAAGTGAAAGGGCTGCCAAAAATTACAAGGAACCGGCACTCCAAAACACCCTTAGTTACACATAAAGGAGGGCATCATACACACCCTTGAAAAATTATGATTGATGGCCTGCTGGTGACCCTCAAAAACATTTGGAGCAAGGGCCTGCTGATCTGACCATCTAAAACATTTGGAGCAAGGGCCTGCTGATCTGACCATCTAAAACCTTAGGGGCGAGGGCCTGCTGCCACATTGGTGACTCTAGATGACCTCTGGGCGATTGCACGTCCTCGTGACGTCGAAGATCCATGTGGATGTCTGCCCTATCAACTTTGGAGCAATTTTTCAACAAGGGCCTTCTGGTATAGCACAGTTTTGCTTGTCCTCTCCACCAGAAGAATGAGAGATAAGAAGTTCTCTTTGTAGCGGGGTTCGAGAAGGGTAAACAACTTAGTAATCCATGTTGTCTAAATTGCATATAACGCACGGGTTGCGGGAAAGGCAGCCTAACATGAAGTCAGCCATGTGTGCCAGAGTACCAACAGGCAAGACTTCGCTGTCATCATCAAAAGATGACCTGACCCTGTAAAAGATTTTAGGTGAGGGCCTGCAGTTGAGCTGACTCTGTAAAACATTATATGCAAGGGCCTAATGCTGAGCTGACCCTGTAAAACATTAGGGGCGAAGGCATGCTTGTGAGCTGACGCTCTAAAACATCATATGCGAGTGGCTGCTGGTGAGCTGCGCCGTGTGCTTTTGTATTCGGCGCAGGCGCAGTGACTGTTGGACTGCTCCCTGCGCCGTAATCGGGGCAGGCACAGTAAAGATGCAGGCGCAGGGAGACAGTCACTGCGCCGAATACAGAAGCACACGGTGCAGGCGTGAGAAGTAGTCTGTCAATCTAGAGGAGAGTGGCGGGCTGGAGCGCGCTGGGCGGCAGAAATGGTGAGTGGACGGAGCCTCTAGGTGCTGAAAAGACGCCCCCATAGCACCTAGAGGCTCATTAGCATAGCAATAAAACTACGTTTTTTAGGGTAACCGCTGCACAGAAAGAGATTACAATAGCATGGTTAGGTACAGCAGACACTAGCAGATCGCTAGTGTCTGACAGCTAAATAGGTGAAAATGTGGTGGTAGAAACCCTTTAACCACCTCAGCCCCCAGTGCTTAAACACCCTTAATGACCAGGCCACTTTTTACACTTCTGCACTACACTACTTTCACCGTTTATTGCTCGGTCATGCAACTTACCACCCAAATGAATTTTACCTCCTTTTCTTCTCACTAATAGAGCTTTCATTTGGTGGTATTTCATTGCTGCTGACATTTTTACTTTTTTTGTTATTAATCGAAATTTAACAATTTTTTTGCAAAAAAATTAAATTTTTCACTTTCAGTTGTAAAATTTTGCAAAAAAAACCACATCCATATATAAATTTTGCTCTAAATTTATTGTTCTACATGTCTTTGATAAAAAAAAAAATGTTTGGGTAAAAAAAAAAATGGTTTGGGTAAAAGTTATAGCGTTTACAAACTATGGTACAAAAATGTGAATTTCCGCTTTTTGAAGCAGCTCTGACTTTCTGAGCACCTGTCATGTTTCCTGAGGTTCTACAATGGCCAGACAGTACAAACACCCCACAAATGACCCCATTTCGGAAAGTACACACCCTAAGGTATTCGCTGATGGGCATAGTGAGTTCATAGAACTTTTTATTTTTTGTCACAAGTTAGCGGAAAATGATGATTTTTTTTTTTTTTTTTTTCTTCCAAAGTCTCATATTCCACTAACTTGTGACAAAAAATAAAAACTTCTATGAACTCACTATGCCAATCACGAAATACCTTGGGGTCTCTTCTTTCCAAAATGGGGTCACTTGTGGGGTGGTTATACTGCCCTGGCATTCTAGGGGCCCAAATGTGTGGTAAGGAGTTTGAAATCAAATTCTGTAAAAAATGACCTGTGAAATCCGAAAGGTGCTCTTTGGAATATGGGCCCCTTTGCCCACCTAGGCTGCAAAAAAGTGTCACACATCTGGTATCTCTGTATTCAGGAGAAGTTGAGGAATGTGTTTTGGGGTGTCTTTTTACATATACCCATGCTGGGTGAGATAAATATCTTGGTCAAATGCCAACTTTGTATAAAAAAATGGTAAAAGTTGTCTTTTGCCAAGATATTTCTCTCACCCAGCATGGGTATATGTAAAATGACACCCCAAAACACATTCCCCAACTTCTCCTGAGTACGGAGATACCAGATGTGTGACACTTTTTTGCAGCCTAGGTGGGCAAAGGGGCCCATATTCCAAAGAGCACCTTTCGGATTTCACAGGTCATTTTTTACAGAATTTGATTTCAAACTCCTTACCACACATTTGGGCCCCTAGAATGCCAGGGCAGTATAACTACCCCACAAGTGACCCCATTTTGGAAAGAAGACACCCCAAGGTATTCCGTGAGGGGCATGGCAAGTTCCTAGAATTTTTTATTTTTTGTAACAAGTTAGTGGAAAATTATGATTTTTTTTTTTTTTTCATACAAAGTCTCATATTCCACTAACTTGTGACAAAAAATAAAAACTTCCATGAACTCACTATGCCCATCAGCGAATACCTTGGGGTCTCTTCTTTCCAAAATGGGGTCACTTGTGGGGTAGTTATACTGCCCTGGCATTCTAGGGGCCCAAATGTGTGGTAAGGATTTTGAAATCAAATTCTGTAAAAAAATGACCTGTGAAATCCGAAAGGTGCTCTTTGGAATATGGGCCCCTTTGCCCACCTAGGCTGCAAAAAAATGTCACACATCTGGTATCTCTGTATTCAGGAGAAGTTGAGGAATGTGTTTTTGGGTGTCTTTTTACATATACCCATGCTGGGTGAGATAAATATCTTGGTCAAATGCCAACTTTGTATAAAAAAATGGGAAAAGTTGTATTTTGCCAAGATATTTCTCTCACCCAGCATGGGTATATGTAAAATGACACCCCAAAACACATTCCCCAACTTCTCCTGAGTACGGAGATACCAGATGTGTGACACTTTTTTGCAGCCTAGGTGTGCAAAGGGGCCCATATTCCAAAGAGCACCTTTCGGATTTCACAGGTCATTTTTTACAGATTTTGATTTCAAACTCCTTACCACACATTTGGGACCCTAGAATGCCAGGGCAGTATAACTACCCCACAAGTGACCCCATTTTGGAAAGAAGAGACCCCAAGGTATTCGCTGATGGGCATAGTGAGTTCATGGAAGTTTTTATTTTTTGTCACAAGTTAGTGGAATATGAGACTTTGTATGAAAAAAAAAAAAAAAAAAAAAATCAGCATTTTCCACTAACTTGTGACAAAAAATAAAAAATTCTAGGAACTCGCCATGCCCCTCACGGAATACCTTGGGGTGTCTTCTTTCCAAAATGGGGTCACTTGTGGGGTAGTTATACTGCCCTGGCATTTTCCAGGGGCCCTAATGTGTGGTAAGTAGGTAAATGACCTGTGAAATCCTAAAGGTGCTCTTTGGAATATGGGCCCCTTTGCCCACCTAGGCTGCAAAAAAGTGTCACACATCTGGTATCTCCGTACTCAGGAGAAGTTGGGGAATGTGTTTTGGGGTGTCATTTTACATATACCCATGCTGGGTGAGAGAAATATCTTGGCAAAATACAACTTTTCCCATTTTTTTATACAAAGTTGGCATTTGACCAAGATATTTATCTCACCCAGCATGGGTATATGTAAAAAGACACCCAAAAACACATTCCTCAACTTCTCCTGAATACAGAGATACCAGATGTGTGACATTTTTTTGCAGCCTAGGTGGGCAAAGGGGCCCATATTCCAAAGAGCACCTTTCGGATTTCACAGGTCATTTTTTTACAGAATTTGATTTCAAAATCCTTACCACACATTTGGGCCCCTAGAATGCCAGGGCAGTATAACTACCCCACAAGTGACCCCATTTTAGAAAGAAGAGACCCCAAGGTATTCGCTGATGGGCATAGTGAGTTCATGGAAGTTTTTATTTTTTGTCACAAGTTAGTGGAATATGAGACTTTGTATGAAAAAAAAAAAAAAATCATAATTTTCCACTAACTTGTGACAAAAAATAAAAAATTCTAGGAACTCGTCATGCCCCTCACGGAATACCTTGGGGTGTCTTCTTTCCAAAATGGGGTCACTTGTGGGATAGTTATACTGCCCTGGCATTTTAGGGGCCCGAATGCGTGAGAAGTAGTTTGAAATCAAAATCTGTAAAAAATGCCCTGTGAAATCCGAAAGGTGCTCTTTGGAATGTGGGCCCATTTGCCCACCTAGGCTGCAAAAAAGTGTCACACATCTGGTATTGCCGTACTCAGAAGAAGTAGGGCAATGTGTTTTGGGGTGTCTTTTTACATATACCCATGCTGGGTGAGAGAAATATCTCTGCAAAAGACAACTTTTCCCATTTTTTTATACAAAGTTGGCATTTGACCAAGATATTTATCTCACCCAGTATGGGTATATGTAAAATGACACCCCAAAACACATTTCCCAACTTCTCCTGAGTACGGAGATACCACATGTGTGACACTTTTTTGCAGCCTAGATGCACAAAGGGGCCCAAATTCCTTTTATGAGGGCATTTTTAGACATTTGGATCCCAGACTTCTTCTCACGCTTTAGGGCCCATAAAATGCCAGGGCAGTATAAATACCCCACATGTGACCCCATTTTGGAAAGAAGACACTCCAAGGCATTCAATGAGGGGCATGGCGAGTTCATAGACTTTTTTTTTTTTTGCCACAAGTTAGCGGAAATTGATTTTTTTTTGTTTTTTCTCACAAAGTCTCCCTTTCCGCTAACTTGGGACAAAAATTTCAATCTTTTATGGACTCAATATTCCCCTCACGGAATACCTTGGGGTGTCTTCTTTCCGAAATGGGGTCACATGTGGGGTATTTATACTGCCCTGGCATTTTAGGGACCCTAAAGCGTGAGAAGAAGTCTGAAATATAAATGTCGAAAAATTTTTACGCATTTGGATTCCGTGAGGGGTATGGGGAGTTCATGTGAGATTTTATTTTTTGACACAAGTTAGTGGAATATGAGACTTTGTAAGAAAAATAAATAAATAAATAAATAATTCCGCTAACTTGTGCCAAAAAAATGTCTGAATGGAGCCTTACAGGGGGGTGATCAATGACAGGGGAGTGATCAGGGAGTCTATATGGGGTGATCACCCCCCTGTCATTGATCACCCCCCTGTAAGGCTCCATTCAGACGTCTGTATGTGTTTTGCGGATCCGATCCATGTATCCGTGGATCCGTAAAAAACATACGGACGTCTGAATGGAGCCTTACAGGGGGGTGATCAATGACAGGGGGGTGATCAGGGAGTCTATATGGGGTGATCACCCCCTTGACATTGATCACCCCCCTGTAAGGCTCCATTCAGACGTCTGTATGTGTTTTGCGGATCCGATCCATGTATCCGTGGATCCGTAAAAAACATATGGACGTCTGAATGGAGCCTTACAGGGGGGTGATCAATGACAGGGGGGTGATCAATGACAGGGGGGTGATCAGGGAGTCTATATGGGGTGATCACCCCCCTGTAAGGCTCCATTCAGACGTCTGTATGTGTTTTGCGGATCCGATCCATGTATCCGTGGATCCATAAAAAACATACGGTCGATCAATGGTGATCAATGACAGGGGGGTGATCAGGGAGTCTATATGGGGTGATCAGGGGTTCATAAGGGGTTAATAAGTGACAGGGGGGTAGTGTAGTGTGGTGCTTGGTGCTACTTATTACAGAGCTGCCTGTGTCCTCTGGTGGTCGATCCAAGCAAAAGGGACCACCAGAGGACCAGGTAGCAGGTATATTAGCCGCTGTTATCAAAACAGCGTCTAATATACCTGTTAGGGGTTAAAAAAATCGCATCTACAGCCTGCCAGCGAACGATCGCCACTGGCAGGCTGCAGATCCACTCGCTTACCTTCCGATCCTGTGAACGCGCGTGCCTGTGTGCGCGCGTTCACAGGAAATCTCGCGTCTCGCGAGATGACGCACGGATGCGTCCAGGAGGAATGAATCGACCGCCTCCAGGACGCATCCGTGCGTTAGGCGGTCCTGAGGCGGTTAATGGTATTATTTTGGAGAATGTATGGCTTTTTGATACATTTTTATTTAGTTCTTTTGGGGAGGTGTAGCAATAAAAAAACAGTAAATCTTGATTTTCTTCCCATTACTAGTGATGATCGAGCATCAAACTATTCGGGTGTTCGGCCCGAACACATTGCTATATTCGTGTGCTCGGTCGAGCACCCGAGTATAATGGAAGTCAATGGGAGACAACCAGGCACCCCATGCTCTGAAGAGGGGAGGGTGCCTGGTCCATTGGAAAAGGTCAGAAAGTGACAGAAACACCACCGAAATGCATCGGGAACACCATGGGGATGATGTCTGGATGCATCTTGGAATCCCAGGTCGCTGCTGGGGACCATGTTGTCTGAGTTGTACGCCTCTTTTACAGACTGACAAAAATACATACAAAACCCCCCAAAAAAATAAATTTAACAGGAAAAACTATTAGGAAACATTCTTTCCTGTATATTCAATTGTATATAAAGTGCAAATGCTGCAAAAAAATTACAAGCATGAGGCACTCCGAAACAGCCTGTATATCACATAAAGGAGGGCCTCCTTCACATTGTGGTACAATTGTTCAGGTAGTGGGACTCCCACACTCATAAAGTCTTTGCACTAAGTGAAAGGGCTGCCAAAAATTACAAGGAACCGGCACTCCAAAACACCCTTAGTTACACATAAAGGAGGGCATCATACACACCCTTGAAAAATTATGATTGATGGCCTGCTGGTGACCCTCAAAAACATTTGGAGCAAGGGCCTGCTGATCTGACCATCTAAAACATTTGGAGCAAGGGCCTGCTGATCTGACCATCTAAAACCTTAGGGGCGAGGGCCTGCTGCCACATTGGTGACTCTAGATGACCTCTGGGCGATTGCACGTCCTCGTGACGTCGAAGATCCATGTGGATGTCTGCCCTATCAACTTTGGAGCAATTTTTCAACAAGGGCCTTCTGGTATAGCACAGTTTTGCTTGTCCTCTCCACCAGAAGAATGAGAGATAAGAAGTTCTCTTTGTAGCGGGGTTCGAGAAGGGTAAACAACTTAGTAATCCATGTTGTCTAAATTGCATATAACGCACGGGTTGCGGGAAAGGCAGCCTAACATGAAGTCAGCCATGTGTGCCAGAGTACCAACAGGCAAGACTTCGCTGTCATCATCAAAAGATGACCTGACCCTGTAAAAGATTTTAGGTGAGGGCCTGCAGTTGAGCTGACTCTGTAAAACATTATATGCAAGGGCCTAATGCTGAGCTGACCCTGTAAAACATTAGGGGCGAAGGCATGCTTGTGAGCTGACGCTCTAAAACATCATATGCGAGTGGCTGCTGGTGAGCTGCGCCGTGTGCTTTTGTATTCGGCGCAGGCGCAGTGACTGTTGGACTGCTCCCTGCGCCGTAATCGGGGCAGGCACAGTGAAGATGCAGGCGCAGGGAGACAGTCACTGCGCCGAATACAGAAGCACACGGTGCAGGCGTGAGAAGTAGTCTGTCAATCTAGAGGAGAGTGGCGGGCTGGAGCGCGCTGGGCGGCAGAAATGGTGAGTGGACGGAGCCTCTAGGTGCTGAAAAGACGCCCCCATAGCACCTAGAGGCTCATTAGCATAGCAATAAAACTACGTTTTTTAGGGTAACCGCTGCACAGAAAGAGATTACAATAGCATGGTTAGGTACAGCAGACACTAGCAGATCGCTAGTGTCTGACAGCTAAATAGGTGAAAATGTGGTGGTAGAAACCCTTTAACCACCTCAGCCCCCAGTGCTTAAACACCCTTAATGACCAGGCCACTTTTTACACTTCTGCACTACACTACTTTCACCGTTTATTGCTCGGTCATGCAACTTACCACCCAAATGAATTTTACCTCCTTTTCTTCTCACTAATAGAGCTTTCATTTGGTGGTATTTCATTGCTGCTGACATTTTTACTTTTTTTGTTATTAATCGAAATTTAACAATTTTTTTGCAAAAAAATTAAATTTTTCACTTTCAGTTGTAAAATTTTGCAAAAAAAACCACATCCATATATAAATTTTGCTCTAAATTTATTGTTCTACATGTCTTTGATAAAAAAAAAAATGTTTGGGTAAAAAAAAAAATGGTTTGGGTAAAAGTTATAGCGTTTACAAACTATGGTACAAAAATGTGAATTTCCGCTTTTTGAAGCAGCTCTGACTTTCTGAGCACCTGTCATGTTTCCTGAGGTTCTACAATGGCCAGACAGTACAAACACCCCACAAATGACCCCATTTCGGAAAGTACACACCCTAAGGTATTCGCTGATGGGCATAGTGAGTTCATAGAACTTTTTATTTTTTGTCACAAGTTAGCGGAAAATGATGATTTTTTTTTTTTTTTTTTTCTTCCAAAGTCTCATATTCCACTAACTTGTGACAAAAAATAAAAACTTCTATGAACTCACTATGCCAATCACGAAATACCTTGGGGTCTCTTCTTTCCAAAATGGGGTCACTTGTGGGGTGGTTATACTGCCCTGGCATTCTAGGGGCCCAAATGTGTGGTAAGGAGTTTGAAATCAAATTCTGTAAAAAATGACCTGTGAAATCCGAAAGGTGCTCTTTGGAATATGGGCCCCTTTGCCCACCTAGGCTGCAAAAAAGTGTCACACATCTGGTATCTCTGTATTCAGGAGAAGTTGAGGAATGTGTTTTGGGGTGTCTTTTTACATATACCCATGCTGGGTGAGATAAATATCTTGGTCAAATGCCAACTTTGTATAAAAAAATGGTAAAAGTTGTCTTTTGCCAAGATATTTCTCTCACCCAGCATGGGTATATGTAAAATGACACCCCAAAACACATTCCCCAACTTCTCCTGAGTACGGAGATACCAGATGTGTGACACTTTTTTGCAGCCTAGGTGGGCAAAGGGGCCCATATTCCAAAGAGCACCTTTCGGATTTCACAGGTCATTTTTTACAGAATTTGATTTCAAACTCCTTACCACACATTTGGGCCCCTAGAATGCCAGGGCAGTATAACTACCCCACAAGTGACCCCATTTTGGAAAGAAGACACCCCAAGGTATTCCGTGAGGGGCATGGCAAGTTCCTAGAATTTTTTATTTTTTGTCACAAGTTAGTGGAAAATTATGATTTTTTTTTTTTTTTTCATACAAAGTCTCATATTCCACTAACTTGTGACAAAAAATAAAAACTTCCATGAACTCACTATGCCCATCAGCGAATACCTTGGGGTCTCTTCTTTCCAAAATGGGGTCACTTGTGGGGTAGTTATACTGCCCTGGCATTCTAGGGGCCCAAATGTGTGGTAAGGATTTTGAAATCAAATTCTGTAAAAAAATGACCTGTGAAATCCGAAAGGTGCTCTTTGGAATATGGGCCCCTTTGCCCACCTAGGCTGCAAAAAAATGTCACACATCTGGTATCTCTGTATTCAGGAGAAGTTGAGGAATGTGTTTTTGGGTGTCTTTTTACATATACCCATGCTGGGTGAGATAAATATCTTGGTCAAATGCCAACTTTGTATAAAAAAATGGGAAAAGTTGTATTTTGCCAAGATATTTCTCTCACCCAGCATGGGTATATGTAAAATGACACCCCAAAACACATTCCCCAACTTCTCCTGAGTACGGAGATACCAGATGTGTGACACTTTTTTGCAGCCTAGGTGTGCAAAGGGGCCCATATTCCAAAGAGCACCTTTCGGATTTCACAGGTCATTTTTTACAGATTTTGATTTCAAACTCCTTACCACACATTTGGGACCCTAGAATGCCAGGGCAGTATAACTACCCCACAAGTGACCCCATTTTGGAAAGAAGAGACCCCAAGGTATTCGCTGATGGGCATAGTGAGTTCATGGAAGTTTTTATTTTTTGTCACAAGTTAGTGGAATATGAGACTTTGTATGAAAAAAAAAAAAAAAAAAAAAAAATCAGCATTTTCCACTAACTTGTGACAAAAAATAAAAAATTCTAGGAACTCGCCATGCCCCTCACGGAATACCTTGGGGTGTCTTCTTTCCAAAATGGGGTCACTTGTGGGGTAGTTATACTGCCCTGGCATTTTCCAGGGGCCCTAATGTGTGGTAAGTAGGTAAATGACCTGTGAAATCCTAAAGGTGCTCTTTGGAATATGGGCCCCTTTGCCCACCTAGGCTGCAAAAAAGTGTCACACATGTGGTATCGACGTATTCAGGAGAAGTTGGGGAATGTGTTTTGGGGTGTCATTTTTCATATACCCTTGCTGGGTGAGAGAAATATCTTGACAAAAGACAACTTTTCCCATTTTTTTATACAAAGTTGGTTATTTGACCAAGATATTTCTCTCACCCAGCATGGGTATATGTAAAATGACACCCCAAAACACATTCCCCAACTTCTCCTGAGTACGGCGATACCAGATGTGTGACACTTTTTTCAGCCTAGATGCGCAAAGGTGCCCAAATTCCTTTTAGGAGGGCATTTTTAGACATTTGGATACCAGACTTCTTCTCACGCTTTGGGGCCCCTAGAATGCCAGGGCAGTATAAATACCCCACATGTGACCCCATTTTGGAAAGAAGACACCCCAAGGTATTCAATGAGTGGCATGGCGAGTTCATAGAAATTTTTTTTTTTTGGCACAAGTTAGCGGAAATTGATATTTTTAATTTTTTTCTCACAAAGTCTCCCGTTCCGCTAACTTGGGACAAAAATTTCAATCTTTCATGGACTCAATATGCCCCTCACGGAATACCTGGGGGTGTCTTCTTTCCGAAATGGGGTCACATGTGGGGTATTTATACTGCCCTGGCATTCTAGGGGCCCTAAAGCGTGAGAAGAAGTCTGGAATATAAATGTCTAAAAATTTTTACGCATTTGGATTCCGTGAGGGGTATGGTGAGTTCATGTGAGATTTTATTTTTTGACACAAGTTAGTGGAATATGAGACTTTGTAAGAAAAAAAAAAAATAATTCCGCTAACTTGGGCCAAAAAAATGTCTGAATGGAGCCTTACAGAGGGGTGATCAATGACAGGGGGGTGATCAATGACAGGGGGGTGATCAATGACAGGGGGGTGATCAATGACAGGGGGGTGATCAGGGAGTCTATATGGGGTGATAACCACAGTCATTGATCACGCCCCTGTAAGGCTTCATTCAGACGTCCGGATGCGTTTTGCGGATCCGATCCATCTATCAGTGCATCCGTAAAAATCATGCGGACATCTGAATGGAGCTTTACAGGGGGGTAATCAATGACAGGGGTGTAATCAATGACAGGGGGGTGATCAGGGAGTCTATATGGGGTGATCACCACAGTCATTGATCATGCCCCTGTAAGGCTTCATTCAGACGTCCGGATGCGTTTTGCGGATCCGATCCATCTATCAGTGGATCCGTAAAAATCATGCGGACGTCTGAATGGAGCTTTACAGGGGGGTAATCAATGACAGGGGGGTAATCAATGACAGGGGGGTGATCAGGGAGTCTATATGGGGTGATCACCACAGTCATTGATCACGCCCCTGTAAGGCTTCATTCAGACGTCCGGATGCGTTTTGCGAATCCGATCCATCTATCAGTGCATCCGTAAAAATCATGCGGACATCTGAATGGAGCTTTACAGGGGGGTAATCAATGACAGGGGGGTGATCAGGGAGTCTATATGGGGTGATCAGGGGCTAATAAGGGGTTAATAAGTGATGGGGGGGGGTGTAGTGTAGTGTAGTGGTGCTTGGTGCTACTTTACTGAGCTACCTGTGTCCTCTGGTGGTCGATCCAAACAAAGGGGACCACCAGAGGACCAGGTAGCAGGTATATTAGACGCTGTTATCAAAACAGCGTCTAATATACCTGTTAGGGGTTAAAAAAAACACATCTCCAGCCTGCCAGCGAACGATCGCCGCTGGCAGGCTGGAGATCAACTCTCTTACCTTCCGTTCCTGTGAGCGCGCGCGCCTGTGTGCGCGCGTTCACAGGAAATCTCGGCCATCGCGAGAGGACGCGCCGGCGCGTCCACTCGGAATGAATCAACCACCTCCAGGACACGTCTGTGCGTACAGCGGTCCGGAGGTGGTTAATACACGCTCAGACAAAACGCTGGCAGCAGGGCAGGCCAGCACCTCCAAGGCATAGAGCGCAAGTTCGTGCCACGTGTCCAGCTTGGACACCCAGTAGTTGTAAGGCACTGATGGATCATTTAGGACGCTGACACGGTCTTCTATGTATTCCTTCACCATGTTCCAAAACTTTTCCCCCCTTGTACCACTAGTGTCATAGCCACTATCTCTGGCTGTGACCTTCCGTCATTGCTTGTTCGGCGCTCCTCGCTGAAGTTCTGTTTCTGTGGTGTGTGTGCATTCTGTATTTCCCTCTGTATGCTGCCTTTAGGTATCGGATTTGGTTGCCTTGGTGTACTGGCTGCGGTGTTTTCCGTGTATGCTGGTTGCCAGGGGCGACGTCCGGTGTAACCTTTTTTGCTTGCAGTTCTGCCTACGGCCGTGTTTTCCGTTATCTGCGCAGGTATCTGCTCCTGGGCCTCCGGAAGGGGGTGTCAGCATGTCTGACCAATCAGTTCTTGGCAGACATGCCATTCTCCGGAGGGAGAGTGGAGGGGGAGGTGTTAGCACACTGCAGTTCACCATGACTTTTGTGGCCGTGTAGGCTGGCTGCATTCCTCTTGGCGTACTGGCTGCGTTTACCGTGTAGGCTGGTTGCTAGGGGCTGCGTGTTGGCTGCGGTCGTCTTTTGTGTTCTGCTTGTGTACCTCTGTACCCCTTTGATTCTGATTTTCTTTGTTTTCCTGTCTGGTCCCAATCCTCCGGAAGGGGGTGTCAGCATGTTTGACCAATTAGTTATTGGCAGACATGTCATTCTCCGGAGGGAGAGTGGAGGGGGAGGTAACTTCTTGGTGCGATTCACTTGACGTGTATGCCGTGTTGGCTGGCTATCTTTCCCTGGCGTACTGGCTGCGGACCCTCCGTGTAGGCTGGTTTTCAGGGGTTGGGCTGGTTGCGGTCGTCGTATGTGTTCCTGCCCTTGTACCTCGTGACCCCTTTGATTTCTGTCCCCTTGCCTGGTTCTGTTTGGTTTGTTGCCCCACTTCTTCCCCTTTCTGTTCGGGAGGAGAGGGGGGGGGCTTTAAGGGGTGGTTTGTGTCTCAGCCACTATCTCTGGCTGTGATCTTCCGTCATTGCTTGTTCGGCGCTCCTCGCTGAAGTTCTGTTTCTGTGTATTTGTGGTTCTTTATGGGTTAACTCCCCTGTGTGGCTATTAGGAGTTAATCCTCTGTCTGCTCCATGGGTGTGGTCTCTCTGCTGCACTCATGGAACCTGTATATAAGGCTGAGGTTTCCTCAGTTCTGGGTCAGCTCTCCTGGTTGAGCAAGTCCTTCTCTGCTCATTGCCACTCCTGCTCCCTTGCGTGAACTCCTGTTTGTATTATTAGTTGCCCTGTTTTGTATTCATATGTCTGTGTTCAGCAAGCCTTTGCAGCAGAGTGGCCTGACAAGGCCATGCAGTTTAGTACTGGTGGAGCAAGTCCTTCTCTGCTCATTGCCACTACTGCTCCCTTGCATGAACTCCTGCTTGTGTTATTATTTGCCCTGTTTTGTATTTACCTGTCTGTTATGTTTGCCTATGTGCCGTCGGTACCTTCTGGTACCTGTTGTCCATTCGCTCCTGCTGTCACTGTCTAGGTCACGCTCCAGAGTGGACCCTAACAACTTCCTGCGGCTAAGTCTAACCCTACCATCTAGGGCTCTAGTGAAAACCAGGAGTTGCTTAGTTACGCCCCTCTGGAGTATTACTAGACAGTGGCGCAGTGGGGGTTTTCTCCCACTGTGCTGACGGTACATAGAGCTCATGTTTTATCTGTGCTGCTTTCCATGTTTCTGTTTGTGCAATAAACTCTTATGTGTCTGTACCTGATTTCCGTTTATTGCTTGACGAAGCGGTGGTCTCTCCTGGGACCTCCAACTCGTGACAACTAGGCCACGCTTCAGGGTGAGGTTGCTGGCGGGGTGTCATGAAAGTGTCCCATGCCTTGGAGAGTGTTGCCCTGCCTTTGTTGGAACTGCTGTGTGTTCCGTTTGTCTCCCTTCCTCGGTTGCCTAAGGAAGTACGGACTCTACCGGCCACGTTGTCAGATGGAACATTTTGGAGCAATCTCTCAAAAAGTACCTTCTGGTATTGCACCATTTTACTTGTCCTCTCCAACACAGTAATGAGAGATGAGAAGTTTTCTTTGTAGCGGGGACCGAGAAAGGTGAACACCCAGTAATCCGTGTTATCTAAAATGCGTATAACGCGAGGGTCGCAGGAAAGGCAGCCTAACATGAAGTCAGCCATGTGTGCCAGAGTACCAACAGGCAAGATGTCGATGTCGACATCAGGATGACTCTCCATCTCCTCATCCTCTTCTGCCCATCCACGCTGAACAGATGGAATTAAAGTTCCATGGGTACTACCCTCTGTAGCAGAGGCAACTGTCTCCAGCTCCTTCTCCTCCTCCTCCTCTTCATGGTCCAATTCGCACAGAGAAGATGAACTGTGGGTGGTCTGGCTATCACCCTGTGTAATGTCCTTCCCATTTCCTCGTCTGCCACATTCAGAACATCGTCCTTAATTGTGAGCAGCGATCGTTTGAGTAGACACAGCAGTGGGATGGTTAACTGATAATAGCGTTATCCCCACTAACCATCTGCGTGGATTCATCAAGGTTTTTTAAAACCTCACAGAGTTCTGACATTAATGCCCACTTCTCTCTTGTGAATAGTGGCAGTTGACTCGAAAGGCAACGACCATGTTGCAGCTGGTATTCCCCAACTGCCCTCTGATGCTCACAAAGCCTGGCCAACATATGGAATGTAGAGTTCCAGCGCGTGCTCACGTCGCCCAACAGTCAGTGAGCTGGAAGCCGCAAACGCTGCTGCAACATTGACAGACCGGCTGAAGCTGTGGACGACTTGCGGAAATTGGCACTCACGCGGCGCATCTTCACTAATAGCTCTGGCAAATTGGGGTAGGTTTTGATAAACCGCTGAACCACTATGTTTAAGACCTGGGATAGGCATGGGATGTATGTCAGGTTGCCGAGCTCCAAAGCCGCCACCAAGTTACGCCCATTGTCAGTCACAACCATGCTGTCACGGCTGAGGATGGGGGAAATCCTCAGCCGTGTGCAGCCAGGTGATGGTATGGCTGCTTGACCAAGAAGACAGGATTAGGGAGCTGGTCACCTCCTAAAAGCATCCCTAACCTGACCCTGGCTCCTAGCTACATGAAATGCAAAGAGAAAAGAAAAAAGAGGTTGAGTGGTCCCACCAGGACTGGAGGTCCTGGGGAAAAGGCACCAGAGGGATGGAGGAGATGTAGATGTAGACAAAAGAAGTATAGAATATCCTATAGGATGAGATAAAAAAGCACCACAAACTACGTGCCTGTTGAATAACTATTCGGGGAAGGCAGCACAAGTGTTATAGGGATATGAAAAAAGATTTCATTCCCATTTGACAAATACCAATAACAGGTGAACCTAGTCTGGAGATTCCAATTGAGGATCCAACCGGACGTGATTCAAAAAAGAAGGAACACTGTAAAGGCGCCACTCCCATAGATGTGGAGAAATTAGATGTGGTGGTTAGTACCCCCTTAAGCCGGAGGATAATATATGGTGATGAAAGATGTAGAATACTCTCCAAAGGGGAGATTCCTGATGATGAGAGCTGGAGTACTCACTTCACAGGGGGGGTAGTCACAGGATAAAGCTCAAGACACCTGTGGCCAACTGCCCCCCTAGCCGGGATCTCATGTAGAATGATTTCAATTGATGGCAGCCAACGACAAGGCTTCTGATCAATGTAGTTTATTACAGTAAAATAGCCCAACGCGTTTCGGAGGTATTATAGTCCTCCTTCTTCAGGGATATTAAGAGAACAAAAAAGGTTTTCTCAGACATACAATATGGTTAAATCAACTAGATACACAGAGGTGCACACAATAGAGTATATGGAAAATGTATGAAGATATATAAAAATATATAAATATATAAATAGCATAAAAAAATACATAGTCATGAATAGAATATGGACATAATAAATAAATACACATTCACATGTCTCTAACAAAAAACCTTGTGATGTATAAAGAAAAAACACTTGTGATATACAGAAGAGGGTCAGACTGTTATATCTTCCACTTGCAAATAGTGCTACATCGTATTTACTCAATGAAACATTAAGGACAGGTTTGAGTTCCATTATGCAATACACTAAAAAATCATTTACCTTCAGGGGTCTTTTCACAAGGGTCTCCACTGCTTCAAAAAAGGACTTGTTCCTTTTTGGTGACTGTAAAGGCGCCACTCCCATAGATGTGGAGAAATTAGATGTGGTGGTTAGTACCCCCTTAAGCCGGAGGATAATATATGGTGATGAAAGATGTAGAATACTCTCCAAAGGGGAGATTCCTGATGATGAGAGCTGGAGTACTCACTTCACAGGGGGGGTAGTCACAGGATAAAGCTCAAGACACCTGTGGCCAACTGCCCCCCTAGCCGGGATCTCATGTAGAATGATTTCAATTGATGGCAGCCAACGACAAGGCTTCTGATCAATGTAGTTTATTACAGTAAAATAGCCCAACGCGTTTCGGAGGTATTATAGTCCTCCTTCTTCAGGGATATTAAGAGAACAAAAAAGGTTTTCTCAGACATACAATATGGTTAAATCAACTAGATACACAGAGGTGCACACAATAGAGTATATGGAAAATGTATGAAGATATATAAAAATATATAAATATATAAATAGCATAAAAAAATACATAGTCATGAATAGAATATGGACATAATAAATAAATACACATTCACATGTCTCTAACAAAAAACCTTGTGATGTATAAAGAAAAAACACTTGTGATATACAGAAGAGGGTCAGACTGTTATATCTTCCACTTGCAAATAGTGCTACATCGTATTTACTCAATGAAACATTAAGGACAGGTTTGAGTTCCATTATGCAATACACTAAAAAATCATTTACCTTCAGGGGTCTTTTCACAAGGGTCTCCACTGCTTCAAAAAAAGGACTTGTTCCTTTTTGGTGCGCTTCCCCTTTAATGGATACTTAAATAGCACATGGAGATGGCGTGCAGGATGAGTATGGCCCAAACCGGAAGTTCAAGCCCCTCCCAGCTTGAACCCAGCTAGTTGCCACAGTCGGCAAACGGATGTCACAATTGACTAGCCCCAGATATATAAGTTAAATACATATTCATCGCCATATATGTTGGCGTGAAACTATAATAATATACCCTAAACTAGCCGGATTGCCGTGCGTTCCAGTGTGGAACGCACCGCGACTTCCGGTGAGCGGCCCACATGTCAACTTCCTGTGCGTTCCACAGTGGAACGCACAGCATTTTCAAGGGAGCATCCCGCGCATCACTTCCTGTGCGTTCCACAGTGGAACGCACAGCAGCTTCCGATGGGGATCGCGGCTCTCATATGTGTTCCAGTGTGGAACTTTTGCCTCAGATATCAAGATAGTTGTATATAGGTAGTTTCCTTCTATTTTATGTTAGAAAGGGGGTGGGGTAAGTCTCCTAATGTATAGTGAAAAATAAGAATATAAAACTGAAAGATTCGATTTTCTGATGGTATATAATGATTATAGTTGGTAGGGATTAGTATAAATTAGTCCATCTAGATATACAAATATATACAGTGGGGGAAATAATTATTTGACCCCTCACTGATTTTGTAAGTTTGTCCAATGACAAAGAAATGAAAAGTCTCAGAACAGTATCATTTCAATGGTAGGTTTATTGTAACAGTGGCAGATAGCACATCAAAAGGAAAATCGAAAAAATAACTTTAAATAAAAGATAGCAACTGATTTGCATTTCATTGAGTGAAATAAGTATTTGAACCCTATAACAAAAAAAGACTTAATACTTGGTGGAAAAACCCTTGTTTGCAAGCACAGAGGTCAAACGTTTCTTGTAATTGATGACCAAGTTTGCGCACATTTTAGGAGGAATGTTGGTCCACTCCTCTTTGCAGATCATCTCTAAATCCCTAAGGTTTCGAGGCTGTCTCTGTGCAACTCTGAGCTTGAGCTCCCTCCATAGGTTTTCGATTGGATTAAGGTCCGGAGACTGACTAGGCCACTCCATGACCTTAATGTGCTTCTTCTTGAGCCACTCCTTTGTTGCCTTTGCTGTATGTTTTTCAATAAAATTACATTTGGTCTTTTATCCCACCCGAATATTAAATTTTATCGTAGATTTATAGATGATATTATTTTTATTTGGCAGGGTGATAGTTTGGAACTATGTAATTTTATTGAAAAACTCAACCTAAATGATTGGAATCTGTCCTTTACTTTGGAGTATAATACTACATCGATCATCTTTTTGGATCTTAAACTCACCATAGAAGATAAGAAAATTGTCACACAAACTCATTTTAAGGCGGTTGACGCTAACAGTTATTTAGAATACTCAAGCTGTCACCATACAAAGTGGATTAGAAACATCCCATTCAGCCAACTGAAAAGGATAAGGAGAAATTGCTCTGATGATAATACGGTGAAGAGTCAAATAGGGTTTCTCAAGAAGAGATTTAGGGACAAAGGTTACCCGAAAAAACTATTAGAAAATTCCATAAAAAGAATCTCGAAAACCACCCAACAAGAGAGTCTACAACCAAAGGCAGACAAGTCTGTACTTGGGAAACAGGACCCTGGCCCTATCCGCCGTCTAAACCTGGTCACCAGATATAGTTCCCAACATAACTTGATCCGAGAAATTTTAAGAAAAAATTGGTCAATATTACTAAAAGACCCACTCTTGAACAAAGGCATTGCCCCTACACCCATCCTTACATTCCGTAGAGCCAAAACCTTGAAAAATCTATTAGCCCCCTCCTGCCCGAAATTAGACCACCCCTCAAAAACATCTAAGGGCACACTAGGTGTATTTAAGTGTAAAGGTAGTAGGTGTAAATGTTGCCTCATGATTACACATGATATTCAGAATATAAGAAATCCCTCAAACGGCGAAATTTACACATTTAAACAACATATGGACTGCAGCACGATGAATGTCGTTTACCTTCTGCAATGCTCCTGTTCACTCTATTACGTGGGCCGTACCACACAAACCCTTCGTGAAAGAATGAATGAACACCGTTCCAACATCACGAGAAAAGTGCTCACCCATAGCGTGTCCAGACACTTTGCTAAAGTACACGATAGCAACCCTATAAGCTTACGGGTGACTCCAATCGAACAGGTTACCCACTGTTTCCAGACACTGTGTAAAAAAGAAATGTACTGGATATTTCACCTGAACACTTTAACACCATTCGGTCTCAATGAGTGCCTTGAATATGTCAATTTTTAATTTTTAATAGAATAACGAAATAACATAACATAGTACTAAGGAATTTATCAATACCACTTTGAATAAGCAACTAAAACCCTATGAATCCATTCAGTCATATTATTCTAACACATTATAGGAATATATTGATCTATTATATATATTTTTAGTATAATCTAAACATAATTTAATTATATTAATAATCCATTGGTTCATTCTAGTGTAATATAATTTTAATTGAAATATATTAACAGTCCTTTTATCTTATTACTGATTATATTTCATCCCTACACCTTTTATTTAGGATTTTATTTTTTATATATTTTATCTCTATATACAGTGGGGGAAATAATTATTTGACCCCTCACTGATTTTGTAAGTTTGTCCAATGACAAAGAAATGAAAAGTCTCAGAACAGTATCATTTCAATGGTAGGTTTATTGTAACAGTGGCAGATAGCACATCAAAAGGAAAATCGAAAAAATAACTTTAAATAAAAGATAGCAACTGATTTGCATTTCATTGAGTGAAATAAGTATTTGAACCCCTACCAACCATTAAGAGTTCTGGCTCCCACAGAGTGGTTAGACACTTCTACTCAATTAGTCACCCTCATTAAGGACACCTGTCTTAACTAGTCACCTGTATAAAAGACACCTGTCCACAGAATCAATCAATCAAGCAGACTCCAAACTCTCCAACATGGGAAAGACCAAAGAGCTGTCCAAGGATGTCAGAGACAAAATTGTAGACCTGCACAAGGCTGGAATGGGCTACAAAACCATTAGCAAGAAGCTGGGAGAGAAGGTGACAACTGTTGGTGCGATTGTTCGAAAATGGAAGGAGCACAAAATGAACATCAATCGACCTCGCTCTGGGGCTCCACGCAAGATCTCACCTCGTGGGGTGTCAATGGTTCTGAGAAAGGTGAAAAAGCATCCTAGAACTACACTGGAGGAGTTAGTTAATGACCTCAAATTAGCAGGGACCACAGTCACCAAGAAAACCATTGGAAACACATTACACCGCAATGGATTAAAATCCTGCAGGGCTCGCAAGGTCCCCCTGCTCAGGAAGGCACATGTGCAGGCCCGTCTGAAGTTTGCCAATGAACACCTGAATGATTCAGAGAGTGACTGGGAGAAGGTGCTGTGGTCTGATGAGACCAAAATAGAGCTCTTTGGCATTAACTCAACTCGCTGTGTTTGGAGGAAGAAAAATGCTGCCTATGACCCCCAAAACACCGTCCCCACCGTCAAGCATGGGGGTGGAAACATTTTGCTTTGGGGGTGTTTTTCTGCTAAGGGCACAGGACAACTTATTCGCATAAACGGGAAAATGGACGGAGCCATGTATCGTGAAATCCTGAGCGACAACCTCCTTCCCTCTGCCAGGAAACTGAAAATGGGTCGTGGATGGGTGTTCCAGCACGACAATGACCCAAAACATACAGCAAAGGCAACAAAGGAGTGGCTCAAGAAGAAGCACATTAAGGTCATGGAGTGGCCTAGTCAGTCTCCGGACCTTAATCCAATCGAAAACCTATGGAGGGAGCTCAAGCTCAGAGTTGCACAGAGACAGCCTCGAAACCTTAGGGATTTAGAGATGATCTGCAAAGAGGAGTGGACCAACATTCCTCCTAAAATGTGCGCAAACTTGGTCATCAATTACAAGAAACGTTTGACCTCTGTGCTTGCAAACAAGGGTTTTTCCACCAAGTATTAAGTCTTTTTTTGTTATAGGGTTCAAATACTTATTTCACTCAATGAAATGCAAATCAGTTGCTATCTTTTATTTAAAGTTATTTTTTCGATTTTCCTTTTGATGTGCTATCTGCCACTGTTACAATAAACCTACCATTGAAATGATACTGTTCTGAGACTTTTCATTTCTTTGTCATTGGACAAACTTACAAAATCAGTGAGGGGTCAAATAATTATTTCCCCCACTGTATATATTTGTATATCTAGATGGACTAATTTATACTAATCCCTACCAACTATAATCATTATATACCATCAGAAAATCGAATCTTTCAGTTTTATATTCTTATTTTTCACTATACATTAGGAGACTTACCCCACCCCCTTTCTAACATAAAATAGAAGGAAACTACCTATATACAACTATCTTGATATCTGAGGCAAAAGTTCCACACTGGAACACATATGAGAGCCGCGATCCCCATCGGAAGCTGCTGTGCGTTCCACTGTGGAACGCACAGGAAGTGATGCGCGGGACGCTCCCTTGAAAATGCTGTGCGTTCCACTGTGGAACGCACAGGAAGTTGACATGTGGGCCGCTCACCGGAAGTCGCGGTGCGTTCCACACTGGAACGCACGGCAATCCGGCTAGTTTAGGGTATATTATTATAGTTTCACGCCAACATATATGGCGATGAATATGTATTTAACTTATATATCTGGGGCTAGTCAATTGTGACATCCGTTTGCCGACTGTGGCAACTAGCTGGGTTCAAGCTGGGAGGGACTTGAACTTCCGGTTTGGGCCATACTCATCCTGCACGCCATCTCCATGTGCTATTTAAGTATCCATTAAAGGGGAAGCGCACCAAAAAGGAACAAGTCCTTTTTTGAAGCAGTGGAGACCCTTGTGAAAAGACCCCTGAAGGTAAATGATTTTTTAGTGTATTGCATAATGGAACTCAAACCTGTCCTTAATGTTTCATTGAGTAAATACGATGTAGCACTATTTGCAAGTGGAAGATATAACAGTCTGACCCTCTTCTGTATATCACAAGTGTTTTTTCTTTATACATCACAAGGTTTTTTGTTAGAGACATGTGAATGTGTATTTATTTATTATGTCCATATTCTATTCATGACTGTATTTTTTTATGCTATTTATATATTTATATATTTTTATATATCTTCATACATTTTCCATATACTCTATTGTGTGCACCTCTGTGTATCTAGTTGATTTAACCATATTGTATGTCTGAGAAAACCTTTTTTGTTCTCTTAATATCCCTGAAGAAGGAGGACTATAATACCTCCGAAACGCGTTGGGCTATTTTACTGTAATAAACTACATTGATCAGAAGCCTTGTCGTTGGCTGCCATCAATTGAAATCATTCTACATGAGATCCCGGCTAGGGGGGCAGTTGGCCACAGGTGTCTTGAGCTTTATCCTGTGACTACCCCCCCTGTGAAGTGAGTACTCCAGCTCTCATCATCAGGAATCTCCCCTTTGGAGAGTATTCTACATCTTTCATCACCATATATTATCCTCCGGCTTAAGGGGGTACTAACCACCACATCTAATTTCTCCACATCTATGGGAGTGGCGCCTTTACAGTGTTCCTTCTTTTTTGAATCACGTCCGGTTGGATCCTCAATTGGAATCTCCAGACTAGGTTCACCTGTTATTGGTCCTAGCTACATGAGCCAACCTTGATGGTAGGAGGGCTCATGCTCTGGAACCTAGAAGTCCCTGCTAGCCCTCAAGATGGCCCTAAGCTAGGAGCTGAGTAAGACAACCCACTCCTCCTAGGCACGGAGGAGCAGGAGTCTCAACGGCCAAGCTGTTGGGAAAAAGGGGAAACATAAACAGACTAATGGAAATGGCAGGTGAACTCAGTAGCTCAACCAACCTGCCACAGCCTTGCTGACTGGATCCCTGACACAGAGAATCCAGAACCATTAGCTGCACAAACCAACATAGGAAAATCCCAACAGACCATCACCCAGACATGACACATACAGGTAAGCATAAACTTAATAAGACATAAAACCTGAACTTAAACCTATGACCACAGTGGTGGCTCTCACAGAGGAATGGAAAGCACAGGAGGCTGCCTCAGCTAGCAAGACTGAAGCAACCTACTGAGCCCTGCTAGAGAGAGGGTATATATAGGCCAAAGTGGCCACACCCAAAGGTTGGACACACCCAGTGACATCACACACACACTGGGAAGGAAGTTAACCCTTCCAATGCCACAGAAGGGAAAACACACATACATAAAGGGAAAGTGCACACAATAACATACCACACGGTGCACACAACACACACACCTAACAAAAGGTTGCTAGGTGTGACCGCATGCCAGGGCAGCAAGCTACCTAGCGACGCTCAGGCTGCTCTGCTGCTAAAAACAACACTGGTTGCCCGCGGCAACCACAAGTGAGGCCACAGACAAGCGGCCCTCACCCGTGGTTGAACGCCCATACAAAACCGCAGGCAACCGCTTGCGGTAAAGGAGTCACGGTCATGGGCATGGCCGTGACACATGCCTGGTTGTAAGTTGAGTGGAGAGAGGCACAGATCGGTCTGGTCCCTTATACCCTGCCACAGCTCTGCGGCGGTGTGATGTTTGTCCCCTAAGCATGGCCTGTTGACGCTTACCCACAGCAGTGCTACACTGCTTCCAGCTAGCGACTGATGGTTGACTGCTGCTGTAGGTGGAAGTGGAGGAGGAGCAGGAGGCGGAGGAGGAGAAGTGGGGTTGGAGCCAGTAACATAGCTGCTGGCGGAGACCATGATGGACGTACTGTAAGGGCCCGCAATCCTGGGCGTGGGTAGCACCTGTGCCATCCCAGGGTGCAACTCACTCCCGGCCTCCACAACATTCACCCAGTGTGCCATCAGAGAAATGTAGCATCCCTGGCCACCAGCACTTGTCCGTGGTTAAGTGGACCTTCCCAGTAACTACGTTGGTCAGGGCACAGGTGATGTTCTGGGACACATGCTGGTGTAAGGTGGGCATGGCACACCGTGAAAAATTGTGGCGGCTGGGGACTGCGTACCGAGGGACGGCAGCCGATATCAGGCTGCGGAAGGCCTCAGTGCCCACAAGCCTAAATGGCAACATTTTAAGGGCCAGTAATTTTGAAACTTGCGCATTTAGTGCTATGGCCTGTGGGTGGGTGGCTGGGTATTTGCGCTTGCGTTCATATGACTGTGTGATGGACATTTGGACATTGTGCTGGGACAGGAAAGTGGATGTTGTTGCTGATTGTTCATGCAAAGGTCCAGGTGCAGGGCGAAGGGCATCTGGGCCTGCACCTTCGACAGGGGATTGGCCAGCAGTGGATAACACAGGGGAATAGGAGGCAGTGGTGTGACCCACAGACACAGATTGTGGACCCAGGCGTTCGGCCCACTTATTAGGGTGCTTGGATGCCATGTGGCGGATCATGCTGGTGGTGGTGATGTTGCTAGTGTTCACGCCCCGGCTCTTTATGGTACAGCACAGGTTGAAAACTACCACTCTTTTATCGTCTGCAGTTTCCTCAAAAAAGCGCCATACTACGGAACATCTACCCCTTGGCAAGTTAGATTTACGCATGGGGGTGCTCAGTGTAACGGTTGCGGGCCTGTTTGGTGTGGGCCGACCTCTCCCTTTTGCAAACCCACCGCCTCTTCCAGCCTGTTGCAGTGCTGTGGATCCCTCCCCTTCTGTACTGCTCTCCTCGCTCGGCTTTTGACCTTCTCATGTTGGGTCAGTGACCTCATCGTAAACCACCTCCTCTTCCACTTCCTCACTCTGCTCATCCTTCTGACTTACCTAACCACAACCTCAGTGATTGACAACTGTGTCTCATCAACATCCACCTCGTGAACGAATGATTGCCGTTCACCACCGTCATCTTCTTGATACTGTGAAGACTCAAGAGGTTGGGAATCAGGGCACAATATCTCAGGTCCCTTTTCAAACGTGTTTGATGCGAGGGCCAAATGTAATAGTGCCGCTAGAAAGAGCTAATCGGAATATCCGAGTGTGGGATTACTCATTTGGCAAGCTTCTCCTTGGTGGGAGGAAGGATAATCAAAGTGAGAATTCATTTGACCAGACTGTTGGCTACAGAGACTGGACTTGATGAAAGAGAGGGTGGTGCTTAATCGACTGTAAGCATTATCTTCAAAAATCCAACCGACCAACTGTTCGCACTGGTCCAACTTGGACAGTGTTGTTCTGCGCCGCCCAGCTAAGTTGGACATGAAGCTGGGTACGGTGGATGTTTTTTTTTTTTTTTCTGGTGCACTTGCAGCAGGCACAGTTTTATTGCGCCCAAGGCCACGGCCTCTGCGTGCACCATCAGCATAACGCAGGGCACGCTCCAGAAAAAACGCATATCGGATGAGGTCGATGATGTTGCCTTGGGTTTGACTGACCAGGTTTGTCACCTACGCAAAAGGACGCATGAGCCTACAGCCATTGTGCATGAACGTTCAGTAACGCTGCCAAAAAATACCCAGCTCCGCAGAGGCTGTCCTCTTTTTTTTTTAAATTAAAAAAATCTGTTCTTACCAGTTTAATCTCTGTTTTATCCCCTATCAGGGGTCTGTGTATGAAATAGATTTTAGGAATCCCAATATCCCAATATGAGTGGTGTGTTAAGTAGTATTATTCCTATCAGTTTAATACCTGTTACGTTCACTATTATTATTATTATTATTATTATTATTATTATTATTATTATTATTATTATTATAATAAGGTGTGTTAAGTAGTACTATTCCTATCAGTTTAATCCCTGTTATGTCCCCTATCAGGGGACGTGTATGGAATAGATTTTAGGAACCGGAGATGGAAAAAGATGCTTGGTTGGTCCTCCTACTTCCAATTTGGGGCACTGCGCGTGCAATATACTGTGCCACCAGATAGGAGTGGTGTGTTAAGTAGTACTATTCCTATCAGTTTAATCCCTGTTACGTCCCCTATCAGGGGACGTGTATGGAATAGATTTTAGGAACCGGGAGATGGAAAAAGATGCTTGGTTGGTCCTCCTACTTCCAATTTGGGGCACTGCGCTTGCAATATACTGTGCCACCAGATATGAATGGTGTGTTAAGTAGTACTATTCCTATCAGTTTAATCCCTGTTACGTCCCCTATCAGGGGACGTGTATGGAATAGATTTTAGACAACCACAAAGAGTTGTCAATAGTTGACACACTCATGACAAATTTTATTCCTCTATGCGTCAATCTTGGCGTAGTGATGACTGTGGTCGTGCGCACGTTTGGGAGATTGCAGGCGATGGGGGTTTTTCAAAGCCTATAGTCGTGCTGAGGTAGTTCAGTGATAGTTAAAAGACCCAGAAAACAATGATTCTGCAGTGTGGGCCCATTGTTGGCCTAGTAGACTTTAATGATCACCTTAGATGATCACAAAGAAAATTAATGTTTTTTCTATGCAAAATTATCCAGCCGATCGCATTTGGTCTGTTCACAATGAAGCAACGACCTTATCTGGGGTGTGCCAACATTGCCATTGCCAACACATTCATAGAGGTGGTCGCTTCATTGTGATACGCAAGCCCCTTCACCACAACAAGGTAACGATCACGAAGGGGAATTGACACATGTATGTGCCTTTTTATTTGTTTGGTTTTTGCAGCCACAGTGCAGCACCAGAGGCCAGAAAAATTAGGCATGTACACATGCCTGAAAAATCAGGTATTGTTGCAGCCGCTGCTATAGCAGCGGCCAGAAAAATTGATGTTTCTCAGGCAGAAAGTGCCCTAAAACATTGCAGCTTGAACCCTAGTTGGTGACGGATAAGTCACGCAAGTCACCCGGTATTCAGAGATAAAATACAGCAGCGTGTGGACCATTTTTAGCCCAAGGCAGCTCATCTCATCAGGCCTTTTTTAGTTGAATGTATCGCCCACTGTCAGTCCCTTCGGGATCCATTCCTCATTCATCTTAATAAAGGTGAGGTAATCTAGACTTTTCTTTTGACCTAAGCGACTTCTCTTCTCAGTGACAATACCTCCTGCTGCACTGAAGGTCCTTTCTGACAGGACACTTGAAGCGGGGCAGGCCAGAAGTTCTATCGCAAATTGGGATAGCTCAGGCCACAGGTCAAGCCTGCACACCCAGTAGTCAAGGGGTTCATCGCTCCTCAGAGTGTCGATATCTGCAGTTAAGGCGAGGTAGCCTGCTACCTGTCGGTCGAGTCGTTCTCTGAGGGTGGACCCTGAAGGGCTGTGGCGATGCGTAGGACTTAATAAGATCCGCATGTCCTCCATCAACAACACATCAGTAAAGCGTCCTGTCCTTGCCGGCGTGGTCGTGGTAAGAGGAGGATTACTTTCACCTCTTCCCCTGTTAGATTCCCGTTGTGCTGTGACATTACCCTTATACGCTGTGTAAAGCATACTTTTTAATTTATTTTGGAACTGCTGCATCCTTTCCAACTTCCGTTAATTCGGTAACATTTCAGGCACTTTCTGCTTATACTGGGGGTCTAGTAGCGTGGCCACCCAGTACAGGTTGTTCTCCTTCAGCCTTTTTATACGAGGGTCCCTCAACAGGCACGACAGCATGAAAGACCCTATTTGCACAAGGTTGGATGCCGAGCTCCTCATGTCCCGTTCCTCGTCCTCACTGATCTTACTGAAGGTCTGTTCTTCGCCCCCAGCCACGTACAACACCATGGGTACCAGATAGGTGACAACAAGCACCCTGGGATGCCTGCTGTGGTTGGTCTTCCTCCTCCTCAAAGCCACATTCCTCCTCTGACTCCTCTTCCTCACACTCCTCTTCCAGCGTTGCCGCAGGTCCAGCAAGCGATGCTGATAAGGCTGTTTCTGGTGGTGATGATGGTGACCACAACTCTTCCTCTTCCTCTTCACGCTCATCTACGCCCTGATCCAGCACTCTTCACAGGGCACGCTCTAGGAAGAAAACAAATGGGATGATGTCGCTAATGGTGCTTTCGGTGCGACTGACTAGGTTTGTCACCTCCTCAAAAGGACACATGAGCCTACAGGCATTGCGCATGAGCGTCCAGTAATGTGGCAAAAAAATTCCCATCTCCGCAGAGGCTGTCCGGTCATACAAATAATCGTTGACGGCTTTTTCTTGTTGGAGCAGGCGGTCGAACATTAGGAGTGTTAAATTCCAACGTGTTGGGCTGTCGCAAATCAAGCGCCTCACTGGCATGTTGTTTCGCATGTGAATTTCTGAAAAGTGTGCCATGGCTGTGTTGGAACGCCTGAAATGGCCACACACCTTCCTGGCCTGCTTGAGGATGTCCTGTAAGCCTGGGTACTTATGCACAAAGTGTTGTACGATCAGATTACACACATGTGTCAACTTGCCCAAATTTAATGCCGCCAACAAATTGCTTCCGTTGTCACACACCACTTTGCCGATCTCCAGTTGGTGCGGAGTCAGCCACTGATCCACCATTCAGGGCGGACAGGAGTGCTGGTCCGGTGTGACTCTCTGCTTTAAGGCAAGTCAACCCCAAGACGGCGTGACACTGTCGTATCCGGGATGTGGAATAGCCCCTGGGGAGCTGGGGGGGTGCAGTTGATGTGGAGCAAGACGCAGCAGCAGAAGAGGACTCAGCCGAGGAGGTTATGGAAGAGGATGGAGTAGGAGGAGTAGAGGACGTGGCAGCAGGCCTGCCTGCAAGTCATGGCGGTGTCACCAACTCCTCTGCAGAGCCACGCATTCCATGCTTGGCAGCCGTCAGCAGGTTTACCCAATGCATAGTGTCAGTGGCGTAACTACCGGGTAAGCAGGGCCCGGGCTGCCAAGGGCAGCGTGTGTGACATTTTATTTTCAAGTTAGTTAAATATCGACTCTTGTCTTAATGTTCAGGGCCCCTTCACAGCAGCAGCGGCTGACCAGGCCCCCTCGCTAATGTGATCTAATCTTACTGTCTCCTAATGTGTCTGGGATTCAAACCCACAACCTCCAATGTATCAGTGGCAAAGCATTTATCCACACAGCCATAAAGGAGGCATTGCAACTGATTGAAAAAATATGAGACTTCTACTGTTATAGCTGGCTAAGTGTACATCTATACACATGACAGCTGCCCCAACACACCCAGCACTGCTATATCTCTATATAACAGCTGTCCCAGCACACTCAGCTCTGCTATATCTCTATATATGAGCAGCTATCATGTGTATAGATGTACACTTAGCCAGCTATAACAGTAGAAGTCTCATATTTTTTCAGTCAGCAGCAAGGCATCTCTTATGGTCTTGTGGTTAAGTGCTTTGCCTCTGATACAGACAGTCGTGGGTTTGAATCCCAGCAGAAACTTTTCTGAAATACAAGCACTGACTCCATATATGGACATACAGGGTGGGACACAATACATGGCGGGACACAGGAAGAGGCTGCATCGCATTGCTGACATGGAGGTAAGTAGATGTGTTTATTATTATTTTTTAAATACCAGACTGTTACTGCCATGGGGGAGCGGGAGGCACTTGATACTGGCACAAGGGGGGAGGGGGTTGGCACCTGATACTGGCACCTAGGGGGGGGTTGGCACCTGATACTGGCACATGGGGGGGAGAGGCACCTGATACAGGCACATGGGGGGGGAGGGGTTGGCACCTGATACTGGCACCTGGGGGGGAAGGGGGGGTTGGCACCTGATACTGGCACATGGGGGGGAGAGAGGCACCTGATACTAGCACCTGGGGAGGGAGAGAGGCACTTGGTACTGGCACTTTTTTTGTGGGTGGGGGAGATGGCACTATGATACTGGGACATGGGGGGGAGGAGAGAGGCACTTGATACTGACACCAGGGGGGGTTGGCACCTGATACTGGCACATGGGGGGGGAGAGGCACCTGATACTGGCACCTGGGGGGGAGGGAAGTTGGCACCTGATACTGGCACATGGGGGGGGAGAGGCACCTGATACTGGCACGTGGGGGGGGGGAGGGTTTGGCACCTGATACTGGCACATGGGGGGGAGGGAGAGAGGCACTTGATACCAGCACGGTCATTATGGGGGACACTAGGCCGGCAGCCTGTCAGAGGCCGGACACTGAGGGGCATCTACTGGGGCACTATATATGGGGCATTTTATACTGGTACATTATGGGGGGCACTAGCAGGAAGGGGGGAGAGGAACTCTATGGGGGAATTTACTGGGGACACTATATAGGGGTATTTTATACAGGGACATTATGGGGGCACTATGGGACATTAGCTCAACTTGGGGCATTACAAGGGGGGATTTTTTGCACTATCACATTATAAGGAGAATTATTTCTACTGGGAAGGGGGGGGCATTATGGTGGGCTTTATTACTCCCCCATGGTATGACCCCCTAGTAGCAGCACCAGCCTCTTCCTGCTCTGCTATTCCTCTGCCCCTTCTCCAAATCCTTATTATGAAATCTTTCTCATTAGGATAAAGCACATCAGCTCCACCGAGCCCCCGGCCAAAGTGTGGAAGTGGCGTCTGGGATCCCCAAGGGTCAAGTAACTGTAAGTTTTCATATGAAATATGTTTATGTTATACACATATAGCATCCACTGTGCCACACAATATACAGTATACCGCTACACTGTGCCAAAGGAGTGGGGTTTACACAGGAGGAGGGAGGTGCGAAGCGCGCTGGAGGGGCCCTTACAAATATTTGCTGTGGGGCCCAGTCACTTCTAGTTACGCCCCTGCACAGTGTACGTGATATACCTGCCCTGACCGTGCTTTGCAGACCAGATATCAGTGGTCAGATGGACCCTTGCCCCAACACTGTGTGCCAGACATGCCATGACTTCCTTTTGCACAATAGAGTACAGGTTGGGGATTGCCTTTTGTGAAAAGAAATTTCGGCAGGGTTCCTTCCACTGCAGTGTCCCAATAACTACACATTTTTTGAAGGCCTCAGACTCCACCAGCTTGTATGGTAAAAGCTGGCGGGCTAAGATTTCCGACAAGCCAGCTGTCAGACTCCGGGCAAGGGGGAGACTCTGTGACATTGGCTTCTTACGCTCAAACATGTCCT
The DNA here is from genome assembly GCF_905171765.1 of Bufo bufo. Lineage (NCBI taxonomy): Eukaryota > Metazoa > Chordata > Amphibia > Anura > Bufonidae > Bufo > Bufo bufo. Next base: position 414,342,436 of record NC_053392.1, read on the forward strand.
TGACAGACACCTGACTGTGGGAAGATGAGCAGGAACTGCTCAAGGCGAGAGTCGGAGTGGCGGGTGGTTGAGAGGGGGCAAGGAGGACAGCAATGGTTGACGTGGCTGAAGATGCTGGACCAGGAGGAGGATGGTGGCTTTGAGTTTGTGTGCTGCTTGTACTCATGTGTTGATCCCATAGGCGTTTGTGTTGTGAGTTCATGTGATTTCGCAAAGCAGTTGTACCTAGGTGGGTGTTGGACTTCCCACGACTCCGTTTCTTTTGGCACAGGTTGCAAATGGCATCACTGTTATCACAGGCAGACACACAAAAAAAATGCCATACTGCTGAGCTTTGCAATGATGGCATTCTAGTGGTGGCAACAGCATGCATTGATTGACATGCTGTCTGGCTGACCCCGGGTGCCGATACATGCTGTCTGACTGTGCCACTAGCTCCTTGCGACGACCTCCCCCTGCTTCCAACTCGTCTCCTCCTCCTCTCTGTCTCCCCTTCTGAACTTTCCCCCTGTTCTTCTTCTCTTCGAGCGGGCACCCACGTGACATCCACGGACACATCGTCATCATCAACCACTTCACTTGTATCTGACAACTCAGCAAAGGAAGCAGCAGCGGGTACAACATCATCATCATCACACCGTACGTCCATGTGTGTAATGCTGCCTGACTGAGACATATCCCTGTTATCTACATTCTCTTGCAATAATGGTTGCACATCACTCATTTCTTCCAACTGATGTGTAAATAACTCCTCTGACAGATCAAGTGAAGCAGCTGTGGTGCTAGTGTTGGTGGTGGTGGCAGGCAGGCGAGTGGTAACTTGAGAGGTGCCCGAAGCTGAGCTGGAGAAGGATGGTGCGTCAAGGTTCCAAGCGGAAGCTGTTGAAGATTGGGTGTCCTGTGTTAGCCAGTCAACTATGTCCTCAGAACTTTTCGAGTTCAGGGTACGTGGCCTCTGAACACTGGGCATTATTCTAGGGCGAAAGGGAATCACAGCACCACGACCACGACGGCCCCTGCGGGGTGGCCTGCCTCTGCCTGTCCTTTTTTTTAGATTAGTTTAGTTGTACTATGCGTGCAAACTACTGTGACAACAGATATGAGTGGCACTGTGCACTGGCAGAAGTTGGCAGAGTAGACGCTGTAAGCCTGACACACACGCTTGCAGACAAATAACTGCTATTCAATCTATTACAGTCAAAATAGTTGTTTTTATTTAAATATAATCTACAGTGACACCAGATATAAATTGCGCTGGTGACACTGTGCACTTGCAGGGCCTGAAACACACACGCGTGCAGGCAACTGACTGCTATTATTTCACAGTCAAAAATGTTTTTTTTTTTTTTAATGTAATCTACTGTGAGGACACCAGATATGAGTTGCGCTGGTGACACTATGCACTTGCAGGGCCTGAAACACACACGCGTGCAGGCAACTGACTGCTATTATTTCACAGTCAAAATATTTTTTTTTTAAATGTAATCTACTGTGATAACAACAGATATGAGTTGCGCTGGTGACACTATGTGCTTGCAGGGCCTAAAACACACACGCGTTCAGGCAACTGACTGCTATTATTTCACAGTCCAAATATATTTTTTTTAAATGTAATCTACTGTGATAACAACAGGTATCAGTTGCGCTGGTGACACTATGCGCTTGAAGGGCCTGAAAAACACACGCGTGCAGGAAACTGACTGCTATTATTTCACAGTCAAAATAGTTTTTTTTTTTATTTAATATACTGTGATGACACCAGATATGAGTTGCGCTGGTGACACTATGCGCTTGCATGGCCTTAAACAAACACGCGTGCAGGAAACTGACTGCTATTATTTCACAGTCAAAATATATATATTTTTTTAAATGTAATCTACTGTGATGACACCGGATATGAGGTGCGCTGGTGACACTATGTGCTTGCAGGGCCTGAAACACACACGCATGCAGGCAACTGACTGCTATTATTTCACAGTCAAAATTATTATTTTTTTAAAAATGTAATCTACTGTGATGACACCAGATATGAGTTGCGCCGGTGACACTATGCACTTGCAGGGCCTAAAACACACATGCGTGCAGGCAACTGACTGCTATCATTTCACTGTTAAAATGATATATATTTTTTTATATAATCTACTGTGATAACACCAGATATGAGTTGCGCTGGTGACACTATGCACTTGCAGGGCCTGAAACACACACGCGTGCAGGCAACTGACTGCTATTATTTCACAGTCAAAATAGTTTTTTTTTATGTAATCTACTGTGATGGCACCATATATGAGTTGCGCTGGTGACACTATGCGCTTGCAGGGCCTGAAACACACACGCGTGCAGACAACTGACTGCTATTATTTCACAGTCAAAATTGTTTTGTTTTTTTAAATGTAATCTACTGTGATTACACCAGATATGAGTTGCGCTGGTGACACTATGCGCTTGCAAGGGCCTGAAACACACACGCGTGCAGGAAACTAACTGCTATTATTTCACAGTCAAAATTGTTGTAGTTTTTTTAAATGTAATCTACTGTAATGAAACCAGATATGAGTTGTGCTGGTGACACTATGCGATTGCAGGGCCTGAAACATACACGCGTGCAAGCAACTGACTGCTATTATTTCACAGTCAAAATATATATTATTTTTTTTATGTCATCTACTGTGATGACACCAGATATGAGTTGCGCTGGTGACACTATGCGCTTGCAAAGCCTGAAACACACACACGTGCAGGCAACTGACTGCTATTATTTCACAGTCAAAATTATTATTTTTTTTTAATGTAATCTACTGTGATGACACCAGATATGAGTTGCGCTGGTGAAACTATGCGCTTGCAGGGCCTGAAACACACACGCATGCAGGCAACTGACTGCTATTATTTCACAGTCAAAATATATTTATTTTTTTAAATGTAATCTACTGTGATGACTAGAGATGGCCCGAACTATCCGACGGCGAACAGTTCCCGGCGAACATAGCTTGTTCGCGTTCGCCTCTGCCGGGCGAACACATGCGATGTTCGGTCCGCCCCCTATACATCATCATTGAGCAAACTTTGACCCTGTACCTCACAGTCAGCAGACACATTCCAGCCAATCAGCAGCATACCCTCCCTCCCAGACCCTCCCACCTCCTGCACAGCATCCATTTTAGATTCATTCTGAAGCTGCAGTCTTAGTGAGAGGAGGGAGACTGTAACTGCTGCTGATTTAATTGGGAAATCGATAGCTAGGCTAGTGAATTCAGTGTCCACTCCAGTCCTGAAAGACTCATCTGATCTCTGCTGTAAGGACAGCGTCCTGACAGCACCCCAAAAAGCCCTTTTTAGGGCTGCAACATTAGTCTGCTTTTTTTTTTTCCTTTATATACATATTGCAGTTGCCTGGCCTGCCTGTGTGTGAGGAGCTGCAGGCCCACAGACTGTAGTGTGCCCACTGCCAGTGCTCACCCCTGTCATTCCGTGTGGCACAGGACTTTGCTTAAAAAAAGGCACTTAATTTTTACACTTTAATCTAAGGTTAGTTGCCTGCCAGTGTGTGTCAGGCTGACTTCCACTGACTGTAGTGTGCCCACTGCCAGTGCCCACCACTCATACCGGCTGGCACAGGACTTTGCATAAAAAAGGCATTTAATTTTTACACTTTAGTGTAATTTCAGCTGCTTGCCTGCTGCTAGTGTGTGTCAGGCCGACTTCAACTGACTGTAGTGTGCCCACTGCCAGTGCCCACCCCTGTCATCCCGTGTGGCACAGGACTTTGCTTAAAAAAAAGGCACTTAATTTTTACACTTTAATCTAAGGTTAGTTGCCTGCCAGTGTGTGTCAGGCTGACTTCCACTGACTGTAGTGTGCCCACTGCCAGTGCCCACCACTCATACCGGCTGGCACAGGACTTTGCATAAAAAAGGCATTTAATTTTTACACTTTAGTGTAATTTCAGCTGCTTGCCTGCTGCTAGTGTGTGTCAGGCCGACTTCAACTGACTGTAGTGTGCCCACTGCCAGTGCCCACCCCTGTCATACCGAGTGGCACAGGACTTTGCTTAAAAAATAGGCACTTAATTTTTACACTTTAATCTAAGGTTAGTTGCCTGCCAGTGTGTGTCAGGCTGACTTCCACTGACTGTAGTGTGCCCACTGCCAGTGCCCACCCCTGTCATACCGAGTGGCACAGGACTTTGCTTAAAAAATAGGCACTTAATTTTTACACTTTAATCTAAGGTTAGTTGCCTGCCAGTGTGTGTCAGGCTGACTTCCACTGACTGTAGTGTGCCCACTGCCAGTGCCCACCACTCATACCGGCTGGCACAGGACTTTGCATAAAAAAGGCATTTAATTTTTACACTTTAGTGTAATTTCAGCTGCTTGCCTGCTGCTAGTGTGTGTCAGGCCGACTTCAACTGACTGTAGTGTGCCCACTGCCAGTGCCAACCACTGATACCGGGTGGCACAGTAGCTTGCCGATAAATAAGGCATTTAATTTTTAGACAGTAGTCTAAATTCAGTTGCTTGCCTGCTGCCAGTGTGTGTCAGGCCCGCTTCCACTGACTGTAGTGTGCCCACTGCCAGTGCCAACCACTGATACCGGGTGGCACAGTAGCTTGCCGATAAATAAGGCATTTAATTTTTAGACAGTAGTCTAAATTCAGTTGCTTGCCTGCTGCCAGTGTGTGTCAGGCCCTCTTCCACTGACTGTAGTGTGCCCACTGCCAGTGCCAACCACTCATACCGGGTGGCACAGTAGCTTGCCGATAAATAAGGCATTTAATTTTTACACTTTAGTGTAATTTCAGTTGCTTGCCTGCTGCCAGTGTGTGTCAGGCCCGCTTCTACTGACTGTAGTGTGCCCACTGCCAGTGCCAACCACTGATACCATCTCCCCGTTCGAAAAATCTATTCAATAAATGGCACCCAGATTGGGGACGTTAGAGGGATTAAACTGATGAGAATAGTACTACAGAAAATACCACTCATATCGGGTGTGACAGTAAATTGCACGGCGCAGACGCAGTCACCGTGGATAAAAACAAAGGGGAGGGAGCCAGCGTTTTTTTAACCATCTCCCCGTTCGAAAAATCAATTCAATTGACCTTTCGGGGACCCTTGGTGTTGTACGTGGCTGGGTGGAGGAAGAAACCTTCAATGACATCACCGGGACGTGGCTAGCTTGGTATCCAACCTTGTGCAAATGGGGAGTTTGCGGTTGTGCAAATGAACTGTTTGCGGTGCATTAAAAGGGGAGTTTGGTCTGTCAATGTCTGTGATGCGGGCGTAACCCTTACACTACCTGATCGATACAACATCATACCTGATCGTATACACACACTGGATGTTTTAAAGCACGTTATTCCAAACAATTTAGGAATGTTAGTTGATTTATGCCCTTTATGGATTAAAACCCGACTCTGCGTCCACTACGTAATTTTCCATGGGAGTTTTGCCATAGATCCCCCTCCGGCATGCCACAGTCCAGGTGTTAGACCCCTTGAAACAACTTTCTCATCACTATTGTGGCCAGAAAGAGTCCCTGTGGGTTTTAAAATTCGCCTGTCTATTGAAGTCTATGGCGGTTCGCCCGGTTCGCCAGTTCGCGAACATTTGCGGAAGTTCTCGTTCGCTGTTCGCGAACTGAAAATTTTATGTTCGCGACATCACTAGTGATGACACCATATATGAGTTGCGCTGGTGACACTATGCGCTTGCAGGGCCTGAAACACACACGCGTGCAGGAAACTGACTGCTATTATTTCACAGTCAAAATTGTTGTTGTTTTTTAAAATGTAATCTACTGTGATGAAACCAGATATGAGTTGCCCTGGTGACACTATGCGCTTGCAGGGCCTGAAACACACACGTGTGCAGGCAACTGACTACTATTATTTTACAATCAAAATAGTTTTTTTTTTTTATGTAATCTACTGTGATGAAACCAGATATGAGTTGCGCTGGTGACACTATGCGCTTGCAGGGCCTGAAACACACACGCGTGCAGGCAACTGACTGCTATTATTTCACAGTCAAAATATATATATATTTTTAAATGTAATCTACTGTGATGACACTGTAACATCCTGAAGTATGTCACTAAACTTCAGTTCCCCTGCTTCATAATGTTAGGTATATGCATAATGTCATCTGGTATAAGTTTGCATCATTTTTCCCATAATGTGCATTTTCCAGGTCTGTTGCATTGTATTTATGCTGTAATATTCATGTACATCAGCAGGTGGCAGCAGTATGTAGCAGAACCAAGCCAGTAAATATACCTAGACTGGAATAGACCATTCCAGGCTAGCTTCCCCCTATCTGAGGAGGAGTGGAATGTTCCCACATCCTACAAACCGGATTCCAAGAAAGTTGGGACACTATACAAATCGTGAATAAAAACTGAATGCAATGATGTGGAGGTGCCAACTTCTAATATTTTATTCAGAATATAACATAAATCACGGAACAAAAGTTTAAACTGTACCATTTTAAGGGAAAAATATGTTGAATCAGAATTTCATGGTGTCAACAAATCCCCAAAAAGTTGCGACAAGGCCATTTTCACCACTGTGTGGCATCTCCCCTTCTTCTTACAACACTCAACAGACGTCTGGGGACCGAGGAGACCAGTTTCTCAAGTTTAGAAATAGGAATGCTCTCCCATTCTTGTCTAATACAGGCCTCTAACTATTCAATCGTCTTGGGCCTTCTTTGTTGCACCTTCCTCTTTATGATGCGCCAAATGTTCTCTATAGGTGAAAGATCTGGACTGCAGACTGGCCATTTCAGTGCCCGGATCCTTCTCCTACGCAGCCATGATGTTGTGATTGATTCAGAATGTGGTCTGGCATTCTCTTGTTGAAAAATGCAGGGTCTTCCCTGAAAGAGATGACGTCTCGATGGGAGCATATGTTGTTCTAGAACCTGAATATATTTTTCTGCATTGATGGTGCCTTTCCAGACATGCAAGCTGCCCATGCCACACGCACTCATGCAACCCCATACCATCAGAGATGCAGGCTTCTAAACTGAGCGTTGATAACAACTTGGGTTGTCCTTGTCCTCTTTGGTCCGGATGACATGGCGTCCCAGATTTCCAAAAAGAACTTTGAATCGTGACTCGTCTGACCACAGAACAGTCTTCCATTTTGCCACACTCCATTTTAAATGATCCCTGGCCCAGTGAAAACGCCTGAGCTTGTGGATCTTGCTTAGAAATGGCTTTTTTTTTGCACTGTAGAGTTTCAGCTGGCAACGGCGGATGGCACGGAGGATTGTTTTCACTGACAATGGTTTCTGGTAGTATTCCTGTGCCCATTCTGTGATTTCCTTTACAGTAGCATTCCTGTTTGTGGTGCAGTGTCGTTTAAGGGCCCGGAGATCACGGGCATCCAGTATGGTTTTACGGCCTTGACCCTTACGCACAGAGATTGTTCCAGATTCTCTGAATCTTCGGATGATGTTATGCACAGTTGATGATGATAGATGCAAAGTCTTTGCAATTTTTCGCTGGGTAACACCTTTCTGATATTGCTCCACTATCTTTCTGCGCAACATTGTGGGAATTGGTGATCCTCTACCCATCTTGGCTTCTGAGAGAAACTGCCACTCTGAGAAGCTCTTTTTATACCTAATTAGTGTTAATTGGTCTTCCAGCTCTTCGTTATGCTCAAATTTACTTTTTCCAGCCTCTTATTGCTACTTGTCCCAACTTTTTTGGGATTTGTTGACACCGTGAAAATTGGAATCAACGTATTTTTCCTTTAAAATGATACATTTACTCGGATTAAACGTTTGATCTGTCATCTACGTTCTATTACAAATAAAATATTGACATTTGCCATCTCCACATCATTGCATTCAGTTTTTATTCACAATTTGTTTAGTGTCCCAACTTTTTTGGAATCCGGTTTGTACTTCAGGAGGAGGACAGAAAGTTCTGGCAGTGTACCAGCCACCCCCTGTTGGGGTAGGCTGTGTGAATAGGAGCTCCCAGAAACAGGGATCCCAACCAAGGATTCAGGCCTAACCTGAGGCCCAAAGCAATCTTCCCAGCCTGAGTTCCTTACCTCAGCTGGATGACAAAGAAAGCAGCCATCTTCAGAACTACTAGATCTCCAGGAAGAAACCACCATTCCCTGCGAGCAGTCCTGTAAGTACAGATTCCAAATACAAGGAGAAGATAGTCAGGCCCAAATCAAGCAGAACATAGACAGAGCAGAAGACAGATACCTGCCAGATTCTTAAAGGCGTATGTTCAGATGCAGAATATAGATATAATTCCTGCCACATATTGCCAATACCTGCTGGGACCTAAAGACTATTGCTGTAAATTGTATGGATCTAAAGCTGCCTCTTATAACATCAAGTAAAGACAAGTTGGACCCTCTTTTCTGTGTGGAATTCCATCATTCCTCCATTACCCCTATTTACAGCACTCAATTTTGTTGCATGTGAGCCAGGATATAGGAGTCCAGCCGTACTACAGGTAGGAGACACCGTTGACACAATACAGAGACAATCTCCCCCTCTGGCATTCCTAACCTAGTACATGAGCTATACCATCTTAAAGGGCTCTTTTACAGTACCTGCGCAAGCTGCAACTGGCTTCACAAACTTAGTTACACCTAAATGTGACCCACTGCATAGCAGCCCCAATGACCCAGTGTCCTGCTCATTGCATCAAGTGGCGTCACGAACAGGATCGGATTGTATTGTGTGTCCATCCCTAGCAACAGAACCGCATCTAATTGTGCGCAAAAAACGGACTTAAACCGCATGCTGCACAGTTTAACAATAAGGGCTGAAGATTGTACCAAAACCGCTTAAAAAGTGATTGTCTTACTTGCATTGCTGTGCCAAAGAGACTGCTGAACGTGCACTACAGCAGTTACAGAGTTAATTCGACCATTGTGGAGATTCGCCATATTCGTTTTAAAATGGCTCCCTCTCTTCATGCCAAAAGACAAAGAACTCAAGAAATGCCCTCTCAGGAGCGCAAAAATGCTAACTACGCCCCCCAAAAGCGGGAAAATCTTGTAACACCCCCTCAAGAAAAGCGCAAAGATGTCGAATACGCCCCTTCAGGAGTGGGAAAAATCGGGACTGCCCCCTGTGTACCTCCTACTGTGGACAGAAGTGATAAAGGCTCCACCCTCCTAGCCGCGCCCTTAGAACAGATATCCTGGTGTACTGAGGAGGAGTTGAAGATGGCGAACCCTCAGCCACGCTGGAACCAAATGGCGGTTTGCGGTGAACCCGTATATGAGGAGCACCTACCGGAGATCCATGTTTTCCAAATAACAAAGAAAGGTGGATCCTCGATATTTGCTACCATGCTGAAGGCTGTGGATTCCTCCCCGTCCAAGACTGAAGCACCACTCACCTTGCCCAGCATTTCAGAGGAGACCGCCGCTGAAGTCCAGGCTCCTGCTGCCAAGAACTCAAACCTGATGGTGTTCCCGGAGGCCGTGGATCCCTCTGCCAAGTCAAGTGCCACAGCGGAAGAGGACGTGCCTGCCGGAATGGAAGTTGACGTCGAGCCGTCCACCGCAGAGGCCGTCGCTGACGTCACCAGCATCCAGTCTGCGGCGCAGATGAAGATGGAGCTGCAGGATCGGGACCAGGAGACACCGTAACCGGCCACCCGGCCGCATCGTCAGGTAGGAGCAACCCCGCTCCCTGAGGCCCAGGCCCGGTCCGTGTCCGTCCCACCGCCACGTCCTGAGACCCCAATACCTGCCGTCAGGCCCAGGCCTGCATCGCGTCCCGCGACACCTGCCAATGTCACCGGACCCCAACCTGCACCGCTGTCTGTGCATCCTGGTGCGGTGGAGGCGGCTGGAGATTCCACTCCACCGCCCAGCTACGCCAAACTGAGCAGCCTAAACCCTGACGTGCCCCACGAGATTACAGCTTTCGCCCAGACCGCATGGGATTACAAGTCGGCGGTCGAGGAGTGGGCAAAGCAAGTAATAGATGACCCCCAACCAGGCGACCCCAAGTTAGCCAGGAGGACTGGAACCGTCCTATGGTTTTCAGTAGAAAGAGGCGTGGGATTCCTCCAGGACAATCATTCAGGCACCAAAGTATTTGTAGGCCGCAGATCAGTTAAGCATCATTACTTGCCCCAGGAGAGGCACAACCTGTACATTGGTGACCAAGTTGAATATACCCCCATGCGGTCCATGCAAGGACTGTTTGCAGCCGGAGTCACCCTTCTCCAGAAACCTCTCTCCCCTGCCATCCCCCCAGAGACCTGGCAGGAGGATCAAGGCTCTGCGGCTAAGACCAGATGCCTCCAAGAGACACCAGATGGCCGGCTGATCTTTAAAGAGAAAGCGCAACCAGCCCCTGCACCTTTAACCACCTCAGCCCCCCTAGCTTAAACACCCTTAATGACCAGGCCACTTTTTACACTTCTGCACTACACTATTTTCACCGTTTATTGCTCGGTCATGCAACTTACCACCCAAATGAATTTTACCTCCTTTTCTTCTCACTAATAGAGCTTTCATTTGATGGTATTTCATTGCTGCTGACATTTTTACTTTTTTTGTTATTAATCGATATTTAACAAAAAAAAATCAAAAAAATGACATTTTTCACTTTCAGTTGTAAAATTTAAAAAAAAAAACGACATCCATATATAAATTTTTCTCTAAATTTATTGTTCTACATGCCTTTGATAAAAAAAAATGTTTGGGTAAAAAAAAATGGTTTGGGTAAAAGTTATAGCGTTTACAAACTATGGTACAAAAATTTGAATTTCCGCTTTTTGAAGCAGCTCTGACTTTCTGAGCACCTGTCATGTTTCCTGAGGTTCTACAATGCCCAGAAAGTAGAAAAACCCCACAAATGACCCCATTTCGGAAAGTAGACACCCTAAGGTATTCGCTGATGGGCATAGTGAGTTCATAGAACTTTTTATTTTTGTCACAAGTTAGCGGAAAATGATGTTTTTTTTTTAAAAAAATTCTTACAAAGTCTCATATTCCACTAACTTGTGACAAAAAATAAAAACTTCCATGAACTCACTATGCCCATCACGAAATACCTGGGGGTGTCTTCTTTCCAAAATGGGGTCACTTGTGGGGTAGTTATACTGCCCTGGCATTTTAGGGGCCCGAATGCGTGAGAAGTAATTTGAAATCAAAATGTGTAAAAAATGCCCTGTGAAATCCGAAAGGTGCTCTTTGGAATATGGGCCCCTTTGCCCACCTAGGCTGCAAAAAAGTGTCACACATGTGGTATTGCCGTACTCAAGAGAAGTTGGGCAATGTGTTTTGGGGTGTCATTTTACATATACTTATGCTGGGTGAGATAAATATCTCGGTCCAAATGCCAACTTTGTATAAAAAAATTGGAAAAGTTGTCTTTTGCCGAGATATTATTCTCATCCAGCATGGGTATATGTAAAATGACACCCCAAAACACATTGCCCTACTTCTTCTGAGTACGGCGATACCAGATGTGTGACACTTTTTTGCAGCCTAGGTGGGCAAAGGGGCCCACATTCCAAAGAGCACCTTTCGGATTTCACAGGGCATTTTTTACACATTTTGATTTCAAACTACTTCTCAAGCATTAGGGCCCCTAAAAGGCCAGGGCAGTATAACTACCCCACAAGTGACCCCATTTTGGAAAGAAGACACCCCAAGGTATTTCGTGATGGGCATAGTGAGTTCATGGAAGTTTTTATTTTTTGTCACAAGTTAGTGGAATATGAGACTTTGTAAGAAAAAAAATAAAAAATCATCATTTTCCGCTAACTTGCGACAAAAAATTAAAAATTCTAGGAACTCGCCATGCCCCTCACGGAATACCTTGGGGTGTCTTCTTTCCAAAATGGGGTCACTTGTGGGGTAGTTATACTGCCCTGGCCTTTTAGGGGCCCTAATGTGTGAGAAGTAGTTTGAAATCAAAATGTGTAAAAAATGCCCTGTGAAATCCGAAAGGTGCTCTTTGGAATGTGGGCCCATTTGCCCACCTAGGCTGGCAGGCTGGAGATCCACTCGCTTACCTTCCGATCCTGTGAACGTGCGCGCCTGTGTGCGCGCGTTCAGAGGAAATCTCGCAAGATGATTCATAGATGCGTGACTCTGCCTGGAGCTGCCGGCTCCGGAACGTGATCCTGTGTTAGGCGGTCCGGAGGCGGTTAATTCCTGACCTTTCACCGCCACCAACCCTGAGGGTAGGACAGATAAACAACAGCGTCCTGACCTTCAATCCCAAGGTCTAGCCCTGCTTCATGCCACCCTAAATGCTCCCATGGAAGCAGCCACAGTCTAATGTCCCGGCACTTCCTGAGCCTTTGAAGCCAGAAGTTCTTCCCCTTCCTGCATCGCCTGTGGATTCCGGTTTGCAGCAAGCAACGGCTACGTTCTCCAGGTTGGCTGTCCAACCAATACCTACAGTCACAGGTAGAGGCCGCTGGCACACCACCACCAACACCACCTTAAGCTACCAGCAGAGGCAGGAGTTACCTCTTATGCGCTTCAGTAGCTCCAGTAGCGATGAAGAGCTGGACACCTACCTGTAGGGTGTCCCCATCAGAAGAAAATATACAAGTGACATTGTTTGGGAGCCACGCCATGGACTGATTGCCTGACGGGTGAGGACCTGTTGGCATTGTTTATGTGTTTCAACCCTTTTTGTTCCAGATTGCCATTGTTTGTCCTCATCCAGATGGTCATGTCAGTTAGGACTCCCCCCATCAGCACTTAACCCCTCAACATCCAAGATCAGTGTTTTATCCCCTTTCTCAGGTTACCTGATAGCCTGTTGCTGCTATTTTATAACACTTTTAACCCTTTAGATTACAATTAACTTTTGCACTGTGGATTGCAAAGAACTTTTATTCAGTTTCCAGAGGATTCTGCAACTTCAAGCACTTCCAGGAATAAGGACTCAAGGTATAAAAATTGCACTATTTTATAAAAATGTTTTATTGCAACATAAAAGCTTGCACTTTATTCTCATGTACTATTGTAACCTGTTTACAAATGTTATGTAATGTTCAAGATATCCTGCCCATTGTGTGTATTATCCTTCCAGGTGCCACAATGTGAATTTATGCACTGTTCAAAATGATTGCACTTACCACTGCACTTAAAAAAAAAATTGTAGCAACTTACCTAAAGTGTGCCTTTTTCACAGCTCTTGTTCTCTTCCCCCTCATACGGACTGTCTTTATACAGACGTTGTACACCAATGGCCTACACCCGGTGATATATACCCATAGGTACCCAGGGTAGGACCAAATGGTAAGTCCTGACAGGTCTAGTTATACAGGTACCCCTGCTGCTTCGGGAATCGTTAGAAGCCCTAGGCTGCTCCTTCCCGCTTGTTAAATGTTCCGGATTGTTCCCATCCGGAGGTGTCTCATTCCAGGAGCGCACGGGATTAAAGACCCTCCTCCTGTGACATTGCCAGAAGACACGGAGACGACGCATACCTCCCCTTCTGAGCCTTTTGCCTAAGGTATGGTACCTCAAGCCTTAGAGCCTTATATTTAGCTTCCACATAGACATCATAGTGATCGTGCTATAAGCCAAATTTCTTCAGGCTATGATGCAGGGAAGAGAATACAGGATAAAGCCACCCTTTCAATTGCGGGCATTCCATTACATAATGGTGGGATTACGGAGTAAAGACACCCCCATGCTTTCTTTGATGTTTAAAGGATCCAGAACATACAAAGTCAGTCAGTAAAGGTTTTGCTTTGTGCAGTTATACGTTACCTGGTTATACCAAGATAAGGAAACTGTGTGTTGGACACCTTATGCTAGCGGGCAGGAACCTCGAGGAAACCGTTAAATGTTTTGTCTTTGTACGTCATTATATGTATATTCATGCAGCACTTTGTATTAATTGGGTACCCAGAGCTCATTCCTCACCCGCATATCTTGCGCCGAGGACGGCTTCACTTAAAGTAATGGGGTATGTAACATCCTGAAGTATGTCACTAAACTTCAGTTCCCCTGCTTCATAATGTTAGGTATATGCATAATGTCATCTGGTATAAGTTTGCATCATTTGTCCCATAATGTGCATTTTCCAGGTCTGTTGCATTGTATTTATGCTGTAATATTCATGTACACCAGCAGGTGGCAGCAGTATGTAGCAGAACCAAGCCAGTTAGTATACCTAGACTGGAATAGACCATTCCAGGCTAGCTTCCCCCTATCTGAGGAGGAGTGGAATGTTCCCACATCCTACTTCAGGAGGAGGACAGAAAGTTCTGGCAGTGTACCAGCCACCCCCCTGTTGGGGTAGGCTGTGTGAATAGGAGCTCCCAGAAACAGGGATCCCAACCAAGGATTCAGGCCTAACCTAAAGCCCAAAGCAATTTTCCCAGCCTAAGTTCCTTACCTCAGCTGGATGACAAAGAAAGCAGCCATCTTCAGAACTACTAGATCTCCAGGAAGAAACCACCATTCCCTGCGAGCAGTCCTGTAAGTACAGATTCCAAATAAAAGAATAAGATAAGTACATCCATAGCTAGTCAGGCCCAAATCAAGCAGAACATAGACAGAGCAGAAGACAGATACCTGCCAGATTCTTAAAGGCATATGTTCAGATGCAGAATATAGATATAATTCCTGCCACATATTGCCAATACCTGCTGGGACCTAAAGACTATTGCTGTAAATTGTATGGATCTAAAGCTGCCTCTTATAACATCAAGTAAAGACAAGTTGGACCCTCTTTTCAGTGTGGAATTCCATCATTCCTCCATTACCCCTATTTACAGCACTCAATTTTGTTGCATGTGAGCCAGGATACAGGAGTCCAGCCGTACTACAGGTAGGAGACACAGTTGACACAATACAGAGACAATCTCCCCCTCTGGCATTCCTAACCTAGTACATGAGCTATACCATCTTAAAGGGCCCTTTTACAGTACCTGCGCAAGCTGCAACTGGCGTCACGAACTTAGTTACACCTAAATCTGACCCACTGCATAGCAGCCCAATGACCCAGTGTCCTGCTCATTGTAACACCAGATATAAGTTGCGCTGGTGACACTATGTGCTTGCAGGGCCTGAAACACACACGCGTGCAGGCAACTGACTGATATTATTTCACAGTCAAAATTATTATTATTTTTTAAATGTAATCTACTGTGATGACACCAGATATGAGTTGCGCCGGTGACACTATGCGCTTGCAGGGCCTGAAACACACACGCGTGCAGGAAACTGACTGCTATTATTTCACAGTCAAAATTGTTGCAGTTTTTTTAAATGTAATCTACTGTGATGACACCAGATATGAGTTGCGCTGGTGAAACTATGCACTTGCAGGGCCTGAAACACACACGCGTGCAAGCAACTGACTGCTATTATTTCACAGTCAAAATTATTATTTTTTTAAATGTAATCTACTGTAATGACACCATATATGAGTTGCGCTTGTGACACTATGCACTTGCAGAGTCTTAAACACACACGCATGCAAGCAACTGACTGCTATTATTTCACAGTCAAAATTATTATTATTTTTTAAATGTAATCTACTGTGATGACACCAGATATGAGTTGCGCTGGTGACACTATGCGCTTGCAGGGCCTGAAACACACACACGTGCAGGCAACTGACTGCTATTATTTAACAGTCAAATTTTTTTTACATTTTTTTATGTAATCTACTGTGATGACACCAGATATGAGTTGCGCTGGTGACACTATGCCCTTGCAGGGCCTGAAACACACACGCGTGCAGGCAAATGACTGCTATTATTTCACAGTCAAAATATATATTTTTTTTAAAATGTATTCTACTGTGATGACACCAGATATAAGTTGCGCTGGTGACACTATGTGCTTGCAGGGCCTGAAACTCACACGTGTGCAGGCAACTGACTGCTATTATTTCACAATCAAATATATATTTTTTTAATGTAATCTACTGTGATGACACCAGATATGAGTTGCGCTGGTGACACAAAACAGAGACAATCTCCCCCTCTAACATTCCTAACCTAGTACATGAACTATACCATCTTAAAGGGCTCTTTTACAGTACCTGCGCAAGCTGCAACTGGCGTCACGAACATAGTTACACCTAAATCTGACCCACTGTCCTGCTCATTGCAACACCAGATATGAGTTGCGCTGGTAACACTATGTGCTTGCAGGGCCTGAAACACACACGCGTGCAGGCAACTGACTGATATTATTTCACAGTCAAAATTAAATATTTTTTTAAATGTAATCTACTGTGATGACACCAGATATGAGTTGCGCCGGTGACACTATGCACTTGCAGGGCCTAAAACACACACGCGTGCAGGCAACTTACTGCTGTCATTTCACTGTCAAAATTATATATATTTTCTATATAATCTACTGTGATGACACCAGATATGAGTTGCGCTTGTGACACTATGCACTTGCAGGGCCTGAAACACACACGAGTGCAGGCAACTGACTGCTATTATTTCACAGTCAAAATAGTTTTTTTTTTAATGTAATCTACTGTGATGACACCAGATATTAGTTGCGCTGGTGACACTATGCGCTTGCAGGGCCTGAAACACACACGCGTGCAAGCAACTGACTGCTATTATTTCACAGTCAAAATTATTATTTTTTTAAATGTAATCTACTGTGATGACACTATATATGAGTTGCGCTTGTGACACTATGCGCTTGCAGAGTCTTAAACACACACGCATGCAAGCAACTGACTGCTATTATTTCACAGTCAAAATTATTATTATTTTTTAAATGTAATCTACTGTGATGACACCAGATATGAGTTGCGCTGGTGACACTATGCGCTTGCAGGGCCTGAAACACACACGCGTGCAGGAAACTGACTGCTATTATTTCACAGTCAAAATTGTTGTAGTTTTTTTAAATGTAATCTACTGTGATGACACCAGATATGAGTTGCTCTGGTGACACTATTTGCTTGCAGGGCCTGAAACACACACGTGTGCAGGCAACTGACTGCTATTATTTCACAGTCAAAATATATATATTTTTTTAAATGTATTCTACTGTGATGACACCAGATATGAGTTGATCTGGTGACACTATGCGCTTGCAGGGCCTGAAACACACACGTGTGCAGGCAACTGACTGCTATTATTTCACAATCAAATTATTTTTTTTTTATGTAATCTACTGTGATGACACCAGATATGAGTTGCGCTGGTGACACTATGCGCTTGCAGGGCCTGAAACACACACGCATGCAGGCAACTGACTGCTATTATTTCACAGTCAAAATATATATTTTTTTAATGTAATCTAGTGTGATGACACCAGATATGAGTTGCGCTGGTGACACTATGCACTTGCAGGGCCTGAAACACACACGCGTGCAGGCAAATGACTGCTATTATTTCACAGTCAAATTTATTATTATTTTTTAAATGTAATCTACTGTGATGACACCAGATATGAGTTGCGCTGGTGACACTATGCGCTTGCAGGGCCTGAAACACACACGCGTGCAGGGAACTGACTGCTATTATTTCACAGTCAAAATGTTTTTTTTTTTTTATATGTGATCTACTGTGATGACACCATATATGAGTTGCACTGGTGACACTATGCGCTTGCAGGGTCTTAAACACACACGCAGGCAGCCAACTGACAGCTATTATTTCACAGTCAAAATTATATATATTTTTTAAATGTAATCTACTGTGATGACACCAGATATGAGTTGCGCTTGGGACACTATGCACTTGCAGGGCCTGAAACACACACGCGTGCAGGCAAATGACTGCTATTATTTCACAGTCAAATTTTTTAATTTTTTTTTTATGTAATCTACTGTGATGACACCAGATATGAGTTGCGCTGGTGACACTATGCGCTTGCAGGGCCTGAAACACACACGCGTGCAGGGAACTGACTGCTATGATTTCACAGTCAAAATTGTTTTTTTTAAAAAATGTAATCTACTGTGATGACACAATATATGAGTTGCGCTGGCGACACTATGCGCTTGCAGGGTCTTTAACACACACGCAGCCAGGCAACTGACTGCTATTATTTCACAGTCAAAATTATATATATTTTTTAAATGTAATCTACTGTGATGACACCAGATATAAGTTGCGCTGGTGACACTATGCGCTTGCAGGGCCTGAAACACACACGCGTGCAGGCAACTGACTGCTATTATTTCACAGTCAAAATATATATATTTTTTTAAATGTATTCTACTGTGATGACACCAGATATGAGTTGCGCTGGTGACACTATGCGCTTGCAGGGCCTGAAACACACACGTGTGCAGGCAACTGACTGCTATTATTTCACAATCAAATTTTTATTTTTTTTATGTAATCTACTGTGATGACACCAGATATGAGTTGCGCTGGTGACACTATGCGCTTGCAGGGCCTGAAACACACACGCGTGCAGGCAACTGACTGCTATTATTTCACAGTCAAAATTATTATTTTTTTAAATGTAATCTACTGTGATGACACTATATATGAGTTGCGCTTGTGACACTATGCGCTTGCAGAGTCTTAAACACACACGCATGCAAGCAACTGACTGCTATTATTTCACAGTCAAAATTATTATTATTTTTTAAATGTAATCTACTGTGATGACACCAGATATGAGTTGCGCTGGTGACACTATGCGCTTGCAGGGCCTGAAACACACACGTGTGCAGGCAACTGACTGCTATTATTTCACAATCAAATTTTTATTTTTTTTATGTAATCTACTGTGATGACACCAGATATGAGTTGCGCTGGTGACACTATGCGCTTGCAGGGCCTGAAACACACACGCGTGCAGGCAACTGACTGCTATTATTTCACAGTCAAAATTGTTGTAGTTTTTTTAAATGTAATCTACTGTGATGACACCAGATATGAGTTGCTCTGGTGACACTATGTGCTTGCAGGGCCTGAAACACACACGTGTGCAGGCAACTGACTGCTATTATTTCACAGTCAAAATATATATATTTTTTTTAATGTATTCTACTGTGATGACACCAGATATGAGTTGATCTGGTGACACTATGCGCTTGCAGGGCCTGAAACACACACATGTGCAGGCAACTGACTGCTATTATTTCACAATCAAATTTTTTTTTTTTATGTAATCTACTGTGATGACACCAGATATGAGTTGCGCTGGTGACACTATGCGCTTGCAGGGCCTGAAACACACACGCATGCAGGCAACTGACTGCTATTATTTCACAGTCAAAATTATATATATTTTTTAAATGTAATCTACTGTGATGACACCAGATATGAGTTGCGCTGGTGACACTATGCGCTTGCAGGGCCTGAAACACACACGCGTGCAGGCAACTGACTGCTATTATTTCACAGTCAAAATATATATATATTTTTTAATGTATTCTACTGTGATGACACCAGATATGAGTTGCGCTGCTGACACTATGCGCTTGCAGGGCCTGATACACACACGCGTGCAGGCAACTGACTGCTATTATTTCACAGTCAAAATATATATATTTTTAAATGTATTCTACTGTGATGACACCAGATATGAGTTGCGCTGGTGACACTATGCGCTTGCAGGGCCTGAAACACACACGTGTGCAGGCAACTGACTGCTATTATTTCACAGTCAAGATATATATATTTTTTTAAATGTATTCTACTGTGATGACACCAGATATGAGTTGCGCTGGTGACACTATGCGCTTGCAGGGCCTGAAACACACACGTGTGCAGGCAACTGACTGCTATTATTTCACAATCAAATATTTTTTTTTTAAATGTAATCTAGTGTGATGACACCAGATATGAGTTGCGCTGGTGACACTATGCACTTGCAGGGCCTGAAACACACACGCGTGCAGGCAAATGACTGCTATTATTTCACAGTCAAATTTATTATTATTTTTTAAATGTAATCTACTGTGATGACACCAGATATGAGTTGCGCTGGTGACACTATGCGATTGCAGGGCCTGAAACACACACGCGTGCAGGGAACTGATTGCTATTATTTCACAGTCAAAATGTTTTTTTTTTTTATATTTGATCTACTGTGATGACACCATATATGAGTTGCACTGGTAACACTATGCGCTTGCAGGGTCTTAAACACACACGCAGGCAGCCAACTGACAGCTATTATTTCACAGTCAAAATTATATATATTTTTTAAATGTAATCTACTGTGATGACACAAGATATGAGTTGCGCTGGGGACACTATGCACTTGCAGGGCCTGAAACACATACGCGTGCATGCAAATGACTGCTATTATTTCACAGTCAAATTTTTTTAATTTTTTTTTATGTAATCTACTGTGATGACACCAGATATGAGTTGCGCTGGTGACACTATGCGCTTGCAGGGCCTGAAACACACACGCGTGCAGGGAACTGACTGCTATGATTTCACAGTCAAAATTGTTTTTTTTTTAAAATGTAATCTACTGTGATGACACAATATATGAGTTGCGCTGGTGACACTATGCGCTTGCAGGGTCTTTAACACACACGCAGCCAGACAACTGACTGCTATTATTTCACAGTCAAAATTATATATATTTTTTAAATGTAATCTACTGTGATGACACCAGATATGAGTTGCACTGGTGACACTATGCGCTTGCAGGGCCTGAAACACACACGCGTGCAGGCAACTGACTGCTATTATTTCACAGTCAAAATTATATTTTTTTTTTAAATGTAATCTACTGTGATGACACCAGATATGAGTTGCGCTGGTGACACTATGCGCTTGCAGGTCCTGAAACACACACGTGCAGGCAACTGACTGCTATTATTTCACAGTCAAAATTGTTTTTTTTTTAAAATGTAATCTACTGTGATGACACCAGATATGAGTTGCCCTGGTGACACAAAACAGAGACAATCTCCCCCTCTAACATTCCTAACCTAGTACATGAACTATACCATCTAAAGGGCTCTTTTACAGTACCTGCGCAAGCTGCAACTGGCGTCACGAACATAGTTACACCTAAATCTGACCCACTGTCCTGCTCATTGCAACACCAGATATGAGTTGCGCTGGTAACACTATGTGCTTGCAGGGCCTGAAACACACACGCGTGCAGGCAACTGACTGATATTATTTCACAGTCAAAATTATATATTTTTTTAAATGTAATCTACTGTGATGACACCAGATATGAGTTGCGCCGGTGACACTATGCACTTGCAGGGCCTAAAACACACACGCGTGCAGGCAACTGACTGCTGTCATTTCACTGTCAAAATTATATATATTTTTTATATAATCTACTGTGATGACACCAGATATGAGTTGCCCTGGTAACACTATGCGCTTGAAGGGCCTGAAACACACACGCGTGCAGGCAACTGACTATTATTTCACAGTCAAAATAGTTTTTTTTTAAATGTAATCTACTGTGATGACACCAGATATGAGTTGCGCTGGTGACACTATGCGCTTGCAGGGCCTGAAACACACACGCGTGCAAGCAACTGACTGCTATTATTTCACAGTCAAAATTATTATTTTTTTAAATGTAATCTACTGTGATGACACTATATATGAGTTGCGCTTGTGACACTATGCGCTTGCAGAGTCTTAAACACACACGCATGCAAGCAACTGACTGCTATTATTTCACAGTCAAAATTATTATTATTTTTTAAATGTAATCTACTGTGATGACACCAGATATGAGTTGCGCTGGTGACACTATGCGCTTGCAGGGCCTGAAACACACACGCGTGCAGGAAACTGACTGCTATTATTTCACAGTCAAAATTGTTGTAGTTTTTTTAAATGTAATCTACTGTGATGACACCAGATATGAGTTGCTCTGGTGACACTATGCGCTTGCAGGGCCTGAAACACACACGTGTGCAGGCAACTGACTGCTATTATTTCACAGTCAAAATATATATATTTTTTTAAATGTATTCTACTGTGATGACACCAGATATGAGTTGCGCTGGTGACACTATGCGCTTGCAGGGCCTGAAACACACACGTGTGCAGGCAACTGACTGCTATTATTTCACAATCAAATTATTATTATTTTTTTATGTAATCTACTGTGATGACACTATATATGAGTTGCGCTTGTGACACTATGCGCTTGCAGAGTCTTAAACACACACGCATGCAAGCAACTGACTGCTATTATTTCACAGTCAAAATTATTATTATTTTTTAAATGTAATCTACTGTGATGACACCAGATATGAGTTGCGCTGGTGACACTATGCGCTTGCAGGGCCTGAAACACACACGCGTGCAGGAAACTGACTGCTATTATTTCACAGTCAAAATTGTTGTAGTTTTTTTAAATGTAATCTACTGTGATGACACCAGATATGAGTTGCTCTGGTGACACTATGCGCTTGCAGGGCCTGAAACACACACGTGTGCAGGCAACTGACTGCTATTATTTCACAGTCAAAATATATATATTTTTTTAAATGTATTCTACTGTGATGACACCAGATATGAGTTGCGCTGGTGACACTATGCGCTTGCAGGGCCTGAAACACACACGCGTGCAGGCGACTGACTGCTATTATTTCACAGTCAAAATATATATTTTTTTAATGTAATCTAGTGTGATGACACCAGATATGAGTTGCGCTGGTGACACTATGCACTTGCAGGGCCTGAAACACACACGCGTGCAGGCAAATGACTGCTATTATTTCACAGTCAAATTTATTATTATTTTTTAAATGTAATCTACTGTGATGACACTATATATGAGTTGCGCTTGTGACACTATGCACTTGCAGGGCCTGAAACACACACGCGTGCAGGCAACTGACTGCTATTATTTCAATGTCAAAATTATTATTTTTTTAAATGTAATCTACTGTGATGACACCAGATATGAGTTGCCCTGGTAACACTATGCGCTTGAAGGGCCTGAAACACACACGCGTGCAGGCAACTGACGATTATTTCACAGTCAAAATAGTTTTTTTTTAAATGTAATCTACTGTGATAACACCAGATATGAGTTGCGCTGGTGACACTATGCGCTTGCAGGGCCTGAAACACACACGCGTGCAAGCAACTGACTGCTATTATTTCACAGTCAAAATTATTATTTTTTTAAATGTAATCTACTGTGATGACACTATATATGAGTTGCGCTTGTGACACTATGCGCTTGCAGAGTCTTAAACACACACGCATGCAAGCAACTGACTGCTATTATTTCACAGTCAAAATTATTATTATTTTTTAAATGTAATCTACTGTGATGACACCAGATATGAGTTGCGCTGGTGACACTATGCGCTTGCAGGGCCTGAAACACACACGCGTGCAGGAAACTGACTGCTATTATTTCACAGTCAAAATTGTTGTAGTTTTTTTAAATGTAATCTACTGTGATGACACCAGATATGAGTTGCGCTGGTGACACTATGCGCTTGCAGGGCCTGAAACACACACGCGTGCAGGGAACTGACTGCTATAATTTCACAGTCAAAATGTTTTTTTTTTTTTTATGTAGTCTACTGTGATGACACCATATATGAGTTGCACTGGTGAAACTATGCGCTTGCAGGGTCTTAAACACACACGCAGGCAGCCAACTGACAGCTATTATTTCACAGTCAAAATTATATATATTTTTTAAATGTAATCTACTGTGATGACACCAGATATGAGTTGCGCTGGGGACACTATGCACTTGCAGGGCCTGAAACACACACGCGTGCAGGCAAATGACTGCTATTATTTCACAGTCAAATTTTTTTAATTTTTTTTAATGTAATCTACTGTGATGACACCAGATATGAGTTGCGCTGGTGACACTATGCGCTTGCAGGGCCTGAAACACACACGCGTGCAGGGAACTGACTGCTATGATTTCACAGTAAAAATTGTTTTTTTTTTTAAATGTAATCTACTGTGATGACACAATATATGAGTTGCGCTGGTGACACTATGCGCTTGCAGGGTCTTTAACACACACGCAGCCAGGCAACTGACTGCTATTATTTCACAGTCAAAGTTATATATATTTTTTAAATGTAATCTACTGTGATGACACCAGATATGAGTTGCGCTGGTGACACCATGCGCTTGCAGGGCCTGAAACACACACGCGTGCAGGCAACTGACTGCTATTATTTCACAGTCAAAATTATATATTTTTTTTAAATGTAATCTACTGTGATGACACCAGATATGAGTTGCGCTGGTGACACTATGCGCTTGCAGGGCCTGAAACACACACGCGTGCAGGCAACTGACTGCTATTATTTCACAGTCAAAATTATATATTTTTTTTAAATGTAATCTACTGTGATGACACCAGATATGAGTTGCGCTGGGGACACTATGCGCTTGCAGGTCCTGAAACACACACGTGCAGGCAACTGACTGCTATTATTTCACAGTCAAAATAGTTTTTTTTTTTAAATGTAATCTACTGTGATGACACCAGATATGAGTTGCCCTGGTGACACAAAACAGAGACAATCTCCCCCTCTAACATTCCTAACCTAGTACATGAACTATACCATCTTAAAAGGCTCTTTTACAGTACCTGCGCAAGCTGCAACTGGCGTCACGAACATAGTTACACCTAAATCTGAACCACTGTCCTGCTCATTGCAACACCAGATATGAGTTGCGCTGGTAACACTATGTGCTTGCAGGGCCTGAAACACACACGCGTGCAGGCAACTGACTGATATTATTTCACAGTCAAAATTATATTTTTATTTAAATGTAATCTACTGTGATGACACCAGACATGAGTTGCGCCGGTGACACTATGCACTTGCAGGGCCTAAAACACACACGCGTGCAGGCAACTGACTGCTGTCATTTCACTGTCAAAATTATATATATTTTTTATATAATCTACTGTGATGACACCAGATATGAGTTGCGCTTGTGACACTATGCACTTGCAGGGCCTGAAACACACACGCGTGCAGGCAACTGACTGCTATTATTTCACTGTCAAAATTATTATTATTTTTTAAATGTAATCTACTGTGATGACACCAGATATGAGTTGCCCTGGTAACACTATGCGCTTGAAGGGCCTGAAACACACACGCGTGCAGGCAACTGACTATTATTTCACAGTCAAAATAGTTTTTTTTTTAATGTAATCTACTGTGATGACACCAGATATGAGTTGCGCTGGTGACACTATGTGCTTGCAGGGCCTGAAACACACACGCGTGCAAGCAACTGACTGCTATTATTTCACAGTCAAAATTATTATTTTTTTAAATGTAATCTGACACTATATATGAGTTGCGCTTGTGACACTATGCGCTTGCAGAGTCTTAAACACACACGCATGCAAGCAACTGACTGCTATTATTTCACAGTCAAAATTATTATTATTTTTTAAATGTAATCTACTGTGATGACACCAGATATGAGTTGCGCTGGTGACACTATGCGCTTGCAGGGCCTGAAACACACACGCGTGCAGGCAAATGACTGCTATTATTTCACAGTCAAATTTGTTTAATTTTTTTTAATGTAATCTACTGTGATGACACCAGATATGAGTTGCGCTGGTGACACTATGCGCTTGCTGGGCCTGAAACACACACGCGTGCAGGGAACTGACTGCTATGATTTCACAGTCAAAATTGTTTTTTTTTTTAAATGTAATCTACTGTGATGACACAATATATGAGTTGCGCTGGTGACACTATGCGCTTGCAGGGTCTTTAACACACACGCGTGCAGGGAACTGACTGCTATGATTTCACAGTCAAAATTATATATATTTTTTAAATGTAATATACTGTGATGACACCAGATATGAGTTGCGCTGGTGACACTATGCGCTTGCAGGGCCTGAAACACACACGCATGCAGGCAAATGACTGCTATTATTTCACAGTCAAAATTATATATATTTTTTAAATGTAATCTACTGTGATGACACCAGATATGAGTTGCGCTGGTGACACTATGCGCTTGCAGGGCCTGAAACACACACGCGTGCAGGCAACTGACTGCTATTATTTCACAGTCAAAATTATATATTTTTTTTAAATGTAATCTACTGTGATGACACCAGATATGAGTTGCGCTGGTGACACTATGCGCTTGCAGGTCCTGAAACACACACGTGCAGGCAACTGACTGCTATTATTTCACAGTCAAAATAGTTTTTTTTTTTAAATGTAATCTACTGTGATGACACCAGATATGAGTTGCCCTGGTGACACAAAACAGAGACAATCTCCCCCTCTAACATTCCTAACCTAGTACATGAACTATACCATCTTAAAAGGCTCTTTTACAGTACCTGCGCAAGCTGCAACTGGCGTCACGAACATAGTTACACCTAAATCTGAACCACTGTCCTGCTCATTGCAACACCAGATATGAGTTGCGCTGGTAACACTATGTGCTTGCAGGGCCTGAAACACACACGCGTGCAGGCAACTGACTGATATTATTTCACAGTCAAAACTATATTTTTATTTAAATGTAATCTACTGTGATGACACCAGATATGAGTTGCGCTGGTGACACTATGCGCTTGCAGGGCCTGAAACACACACGCGTGCAGGCAACTGACTGCTATTATTT
This sequence comes from Bufo bufo, assembly GCF_905171765.1. Classification (NCBI taxonomy): domain Eukaryota; kingdom Metazoa; phylum Chordata; class Amphibia; order Anura; family Bufonidae; genus Bufo; species Bufo bufo. Next base: position 414,368,959 of record NC_053392.1, read on the forward strand.
CACAGTCAAAATTATATATTTTTTTTAAATGTAATCTACTGTGATGACACCAGATATGAGTTGCGCTGGTGACACTATGCGCTTGCAGGTCCTGAAACACACACGTGCAGGCAACTGACTGCTATTATTTCACAGTCAAAATAGTTTTTTTTTTTAAATGTAATCTACTGTGATGACACCAGATATGAGTTGCCCTGGTGACACAAAACAGAGACAATCTCCCCCTCTAACATTCCTAACCTAGTACATGAACTATACCATCTTAAAAGGCTCTTTTACAGTACCTGCGCAAGCTGCAACTGGCGTCACGAACATAGTTACACCTAAATCTGAACCACTGTCCTGCTCATTGCAACACCAGATATGAGTTGCGCTGGTAACACTATGTGCTTGCAGGGCCTGAAACACACACGCGTGCAGGCAACTGACTGATATTATTTCACAGTCAAAATTATATTTTTATTTAAATGTAATCTACTGTGATGACACCAGACATGAGTTGCGCCGGTGACACTATGCACTTGCAGGGCCTAAAACACACACGCGTGCAGGCAACTGACTGCTGTCATTTCACTGTCAAAATTATATATATTTTTTATATAATCTACTGTGATGACACCAGATATGAGTTGCGCTTGTGACACTATGCACTTGCAGGGCCTGAAACACACACGCGTGCAGGCAACTGACTGCTATTATTTCACTGTCAAATTTTTATTTTTTTTTTAAATGTAATCTACTGTGATGACACCAGATATGAGTTGCCCTGGTAACACTATGCGCTTGGAGGGCCTGAAACACACACGCGTGCAGGCAACTGACTATTATTTCACAGTCAAAATAGTTTTTTTTTTAATGTAATCTAATGTGATGACACCAGATATGAGTTGCGCTGGTGACACTATGTGCTTGCAGGGCCTGAAACACACAAGCGTGCAAGCAACTGACTGCTATTATTTCACAGTCAAAATTATTATTTTTTTAAATGTAATCTGACACTATATATGAGTTGCGCTTGTGACACTATGCGCTTGCAGAGTCTTAAACACACACGCATGCAAGCAACTGACTGCTATTATTTCACAGTCAAAATTATTATTATTTTTTAAATGTAATCTACTGTGATGACACCAGATATGAGTTGCGCTGGTGACACTATGCGCTTGCAGGGCCTGAAACACACACGCGTGCAGGAAACTGACTGCTATTATTTCACAGTCAAAATTGTTGTAGTTTTTTTAAATGTAATCTACTGTAATGACACCAGATATGAGTTGCTCTGGTGACACTATGCACTTGCAGGGCCTGAAACACACACGCGTGCAGGCAAATGACTGCTATTATTTCACAGTCAAATTTGTTTAATTTTATTTTATGTAATCTACTGTGATGACACCAGATATGAGTTGCGCTGGTGACACTATGCGCTTGCTGGGCCTGAAACACACACGAGTGCAGGGAACTGACTGCTATGATTTCACAGTCAAAATTGTTTTTTTTTTTAAATGTAATCTACTGTGATGACACAATATATGAGTTGCGCTGGTGACACTATGCGCTTGCAGGGTCTTTAACACACACGCAGCCAGGCAACTGACTGCTATTATTTCACAGTCAAAATTATATATATTTTTTAAATGTAATCTACTGTGATGACACCAGATATGAGTTGCGCTGGTGACACTATGCGCTTGCAGGGCCTGAAACACACACGCATGCAGGCAAATGACTGCTATTATTTCACAGTCAAAATTATATATTTTTTTTAAATGTAATCTACTGTGATGACACCAGATATGAGTTGCGCTGGTAACACTATGCGCTTGCAGGGTCTGAAACACACACGCGTGCAGGCAACTGACTGCTATTATTTCACAGTCAAAATCTATATTTTTTTTTTATGTAATCTACTGTGATGACACCAGATATGAGTTGCGCTGGTGACACTACGCGCTTGCAGGTCCTGAAATACACACGTGCAGGCAACTGACTGCTATTATTTCACAGTCAAAATAGTTTTTTTTTTTTAATGTAATCTACTGTGATGACACCAGATATGAGTTGCCCTGGTGACACTATGCGCTTGCAGTGCCTGAAACACACACTTGTGCAGGCAACTGACTGCTATTATTTCACCGTCCAAATTATATATTTTTTCATATAATCTACTGTGATGACACCAGATATGAGTTGCGCTGGTGACACTATGCGCTTGCAGGGCCTTAAACACACACGTGTGCAGGACACTGACTACTATTATTTCACAGTCAAAATATATATATTTTTTAATGTAATCTATTGTGATGACACCATATATGAGTTGCGCAGGTGACACTATGCGCTTGCAGGGTCTGAAACACACACGCGTGCAGGCAACTGACTGCTATTATTTCACAGTCAAAATATATATATTTTTTAATGTAATCTACTGTGATGACACCAGATATGAGTTGCCCTGGTGACACTATGCACTTGCAGGGCCTGAAACACACACTCGTGCAGGCAACTGACTGCTATTATTTCACAGTCAAATTATTTTTTTTTTTTATGTAATCTACTGTGATGACACCAGATATGAGTTGCGCTGGTGACACTATACGCTTGCAGGGCCTGAAACACACACACGTGCAGGCAACTGACTGCTATTATTTCACATTCAAAATTATATATTTTTTTAAATGTAATGTACTGTGATGACACCATATATGAGTTGCGCTGGTGACACTATGCGCTTGCAGGGTCTTAAACACACACGCGTGCAGGCAACTGACTGCTATTATTTTACAGTCAAAATTATTATTATTTTTTAAATGTAATCTACTGTGATGACACCAGATATGAGTTGCGCTGGTGACACTATGCGCTTGCAGGGCCTGAAACACACACGCGTGCAGGAAACTGACTGCTATTATTTCACAGTCAAAATTGTTGTAGTTTTTTTAAATGTAATCTACTGTAATGACACCAGATATGAGTTGCTCTGGTGACACTATGCACTTGCAGGGCCTGAAACACACACGCGTGCAGGCAAATGACTGCTATTATTTCACAGTCAAATTTGTTTAATTTTTTTTTATGTAATCTACTGTGATGACACCAGATATGAGTTGCGCTGGTGACACTATGCGCTTGCAGGGCCTGAAACACACACGCGTACAGGGAACTCACTGCTATGATTTCACAGTCAAAATTGTTTTTTTTTTTAAATGTAATCTACTGTGATGACACAATATATGAGTTGCGCTGGTGACACTATGCGCTTGCAGGGTCTTTAACACACACGCAGCCAGGCAACTGACTGCTATTATTTCACAGTCAAAATTATATATATTTTTTAAATGTAATCTACTGTGATGACACCAGATATGAGTTGCGCTGGTGACACTATGCGCTTGCAGGGCCTGAAACACACACGCATGCAGGCAAATGACTGCTATTATTTCACAGTCAAAATTATATATATTTTTTTTAAATGTAATCTACTGTGATGACACCAGATATGAGTTGCGCTGGTGACACTATGCGCTTGCAGGGTATGAAACACACACGCGTGCAGGCAACTGACTGCTATTATTTCACAGTCAAAATATATATATATTTTATTATGTAATCTACTGTGATGACACCAGATATGAGTTGCGCTGGTGACACTATGCGCTTGCAGGTCCTGAAATACACACGTGCAGGCAACTGACTGATATTATTTCACAGTCAAAATAGTTTTTTTTTTTAAATGTAATCTACTGTGATGACACCAGATATGAGTTGCCCTGGTGACACTATGCGCTTGCAGTGCCTGAAACACACACTTGTGCAGGCAACTGACAGCTATTATTTCACCGTCCAAATTATATATTTTTTCATATAATCTACTGTGATGACACCAGATATGAGTTGCGCTGGTGACACTATGCGCTTGCAGGGCCTTAAACACACACGTGTGCAGGACACTGACTACTATTATTTCACAGTCAAAATATATATATTTTTTAATGTAATCTATTGTGATGACACCAGATATGAGTTGCGCAGGTGACACTATGCGCTTGCAGGGTCTGAAACACACACGCGTGCAGGCAACTGACTGCTATTATTTCACAGTCAAAATATATATATTTTTTAATGTAATCTACTGTGATGACACCAGATATGAGTTGCCCTGGTGACACTATGCACTTGCATGGCCTGAAACACACACGCGTGCAGGCAACTGACTGCTATTATTTCACAGTCAAATTTTTTTTTTTTTTTAATGTAATCTACTGTGATGACACCAGATATGAGTTGCGCTGGTGACACTATACGCTTGCAGGGTCTTAAACACACACGCGTGCAGGCAACTGACTGCTATTATTTCACATTCCAAATTTTTTTTTTTTTTAAATGTAATGTACTGTGATGACACCATATATGAGTTGCGCTGGTGACACTATGCGCTTGCAGGGTCTTAAACACACACGCGTGCAGGCAACTGACTGCTATTATTTCACAGTCAAAATTGTATTTTTTTTTAAATGTAATCTACTGTGATGACACCAGATATGAGTTGCACTGGTGACACTATGCGCTTGCAGGGCCTGAAACACACACACACGTGCAGGCAACTGACTGCTATTATTTCACAGTCAAAATTATATATTTTTTTAAATTTACTGTTATGACACCAGATATGAGTTGCGCTGGTGACACTATGCGCTTGCAGGGCATGAAACACACATGCGTGCAGGAAACTGACTGTTATTATTTCACAGTCAAAATTGTTGTTGTTTTTTTAAATGTAATCTACTGTGAGGAAACCAGATATGAGTTGCTCTGGTGACACTATGCGCTTGCAGGGCCTAAAACACACACGCGTGCAGGCAACTGACTGCTATTATTTCACAGTCAAAATATATATATATTTTTAATGTAATCTACTGTGATGACACCAGATATGAGTTGCGCTGGTGACACTATGCACTTGCAGGGCCTAAAAACACACACGCGTGCAGGCAACTGACTGATATTATTTCACAGTCAAATTTATTTTTATTTTTATGTAATCTACTGTGATGACACCAGATATGAGTTGCGCTGGTGACACTATGCGCTTGCAGGGCCTGAAACACACACACGTGCAGGCAACTGACTGCTATTATTTCACATTAAATTTTATTTATTTTTTTAAATGTAATGTACTGTGATGACACCATATATGAGTTGCGCTGGTGACACTATGCGCTTGCAGGGTCTTAAACACACACACGTGCAGGCAACTGACTGCTATTATTTCACATTAAATTTTTTTTTAAATGTAATCTACTGTGATGACACCATAGATGAGTTGCGCTGGTTACACTATGCACTTGCAGGGCCTGAAACACACACGCGTGCAGGCAACTTGTCACGGGGTTCCGAAGGTGGACTCGGTCCCCTATTGCCCGCAGACCTGTTGCTTAGCTTTTGGAATGAGGTTCTGTGTTTGACCTCATTCCCAGGGCGGCTTTACTAGCTGGGTGACTCCCTGCTCCTAGTCTGCCTTGAGCGCCGAGCTGATCACTCGGTGCTCGATTGGTTGGAATGTCGGTCATGTGATGCTGGCCACGTCACATGACCCTCACTCCCCACTATAAATACAGGCAGCCTGCTGGCTACAGGTTGCCTGTTAATTTCTAGGATCCTGGCTATTTGTTGGACTGCTGAATACTTACCTGATCCTGTTCCCTGACCATCCTTTTGCCTGCTCCTCCTGTACTGCGCATCCGTCCTGGTATTATGACATCGGCTCCCACCTGACTACTCTCTTAGGACTCCTCTTGTACTTCTCTGCTCTCCTGGTATTTGACCCCGGCTTCTCCTGACCATTCTTTGCTTAATCCTTTGTACTGCGTAGCTCTCTTGGTTCTGACCCGGTCCGTTCATGTTCCATATTTTGTCTTGTCTGTCTTCCCGGCACATATCCTAAGTTAGGGACTGTCGTCCAGTTGTCCCCTGTCATCAGGACTCGTGAGGCAAGTAGGCAGGGCCAGGGGTGAGGGTGGAGCGCAGTGGTCACTATCCTTTCCCCTGTGTGTGTGTGGACGTGACCGTTACAGATTAACAGGCCCAATAACCACTGTATCATGAATCCGCTTACTACCCTGACTGACCATGTCTCTAGCTTGACACAGGTGGTGCAGGAGCTCGGAGAGAAACTCCGTTCTTTTGAGTTAGGGCAAGGTTCTTCCACTCCTCTGCCCTCCAGTCCACATTTTGAACCCCAGATCAAGCTCCCAGAACCCTTTTCTGGAGACCGGAAGAGGTTTCTCTCCTTTAAGGAGAGTTGCAAACTCTACTTCCGTTTGCGCCCCGTGTCCTCCGGTCCCGAGAGCCAACGCGTGGGGATTATCATTTCTCTTCTACAGGGTGATCCCCAGGCCTGGGCATTCTCGCTACCTCCTGGGGCCAGTTGTCTGACTTCTGTGGAGGTTTTTTTTCTGGCCCTGGGTACCATCTATGACGAACCAGACAGGGCCCTGGTAGCCGAGACGGCTCTTAGGGCACTGGTTCAGGGCCATCTCCCTGCAGAGGAGTATTGCACCCAATTCAGACGGTGGTGTGTCCCCTAAGGATGGAATGAACCAGCCCTGAAGAGTCAGTTTAGGTCTGGTCTGTCTAATAATTTAAAAGATCTATTAGTCAGTTATCAAATTCCAGAGACCTTAGAGGAGATGATGACCCTAGTTGTCTGACTTGACCGACGAGTTAGAGAGAGACGACAAGAACGACAGTTCTGTTCTCAGATGGTGTTCCAGCCAGAGGCCTTTTCCAGGGACAACACTGAGGCCTCCACCGAGGAACCCATGCAGGTTGGCATGACCCGGGGTAATCTTCGTCGCAGATGTGGAGAGTGCTTCTACTGTGGAGATCCTGGCCATTGGATCAACAAGTGTCCTAAGAGGGTCATCTCTGACAAATCTCCTAAGGCAAGACAACCTAAAGACCAGGTACACCCTGATTTTTCTAAATATAAGCTTTTGGTACCCATAACAATTTCTCTGGGGGTTAATAAGTGGCCGGGTAAGGCCTTTATTGATTCCGGTTCAGCGGCCAGCTTTATTGACTTTGAATTTGCTAGTAAATTGGGTATTCCAATGTTTGCTTTACTTACACCTATCCATGTCATGGCTATTGATGCTACTCCCCTGATGGGTGGTACGGTGAGGTCATGTACCTCTGAAATCTCTCTGACCGTGGGTGTGTGCCACTCCGAGAGATGTTCTCTTTTAGTCCTGGAGAACCTACCGGTTGAGGCGGTACTTGGGTTGCCTTGGCTCCGTTTACATAACCCCACAATTGATTGGTCCAAAGGAGAGTTGGTGAAATGGGGACCTAAGTGTGACTCATGCTTGTCCGTGGTCCAGGCTGGGGTTTCAGTAAGGTCTAATACATTACCCTCAGTTATTAAAGAATTTTCTGATGTATTCTCATCCCCTACTCCAGAGGTTCTACCCCCCCCCCCCCCCCATAGACCTTATGATTGCTCCATAGAGCTAATAGAGGGTGCCGAATTTCCTAAAGGGCGAATTTATAATCTTTCAGGGCCCGAACGCAAGGCTATGGAAGATTATATTAAGGAGAGCCTTGCTAAAGGGCATATTAGACCTTCAGTCTCTCCTATGGGAGCAGGGTTTTTCTTTGTTAAAAAGAAGGATGGTGGTCTTAGGCCTTGTATTGGTTACCGAAGATTGAATAAGATCACTGTCCAAAATAGATACTCTCTCCCATTGATTCCGGATTTATTTAACCAGGTTCTGGGGGCAACCTGGTTTTCCAAGATTGACCTGAAAGGGGCATACAATCTAATCTGAATCAAGGAGGGAGACGAATGGAAGACAGCGTTCAATACTCCGATAGGACACTTTGAATATCAGGTGATGCCTTTTGGACTCAGCAATGCCCCAGCTGTGTTCCAAAACTTAATGAACGATATTCTCAGGGAGTTCTTAGGTAAATTTATTATTGTCTATCTTGACGACATTTTGATATTCTCTCCAGATTTCGAATCTCATGTGTCTCATGTCAAACAAGTATTAGAAGTGTTGAGGGAGAACCAGCTATCCGCTAAGCAAGAGAAATGTGTCTTTGGTGTACAGGAGATACTGTTTCTAGGGCATGTTTTGACTCCTCACGCCTTTAAGATGGATCCTGGTAAGGTTTTAGCAATTAAGGAATGGGTAAGGCCTTCATCCTTAAAGGCTTTACAACGGTTTTTGGGTTTCGCTAATTACTATCGTAAATTTATCATGAATTTTTCTGTAATTGCTAAGCCATTGACCGACCTTACGAAGAAAGGGGTGGATTTGGAGAATTGGTCTACCAAGGCCATCTCTTCATTTGAAACCTTAAAAAAGGCATTTAGTAGCGCTCCCATTCTGATCCAGCCTGATCAGGAAGAACCTTTTATTGTGGAGGTGGATGCATCCGAGGATGGCGCAGGAGCAGTCCTTTCACAAGGTCCTGCTAGCCTCACTAACCTAAGACCGTGTGCCTTCTTCTCCAGGAAATTCTCTCCCACGGAGAGAAACTACGACATAGGGAATAGGGAGCTGCTGGCTATTAAATGGGCATTTGAGGAGTGGAGGCATTTTTTGGAGGGGGCAAGGCATCGAGTAACTGTTGCCACTGATCATAAAAACCTAATGTTTCTCGAGTCAGCTAAGAGGTTGAATCCCCGACAAGCCCGATGGGCTCTGATTTTTACCCGTTTTGATTTCTCCATTACATTCAGGCCGGGAAGTAAAAATGTGAAAGCAGACGCATTATCTCAGAGCTTCCATGCTTTTCAACCCACTGAGACGCCGCCTAAATCCATCCTACCAACAAACATCTTCTTAGCAGCTCTAACCCAGGATATCTCGGCTCGCATTAAGGCTGAACAACATCTGGCACCGGCATCCACCCCAACAGATAAGTTGTTTGTTCCCGTACAATTTCGTCCAGCTGTTGGGGGAGTGTCACGATTCTGCCTTTTGTGGACATCCGGGTGTTGAGGGCACTAAGGATCTGGTTTCTAGATCTTATTGGTGACCCACTCTGACCAGGGATGTTAAGTCCTACGTGTCAGCCTGTGAGGATTGTGCCAGGTCTAAGACACCTAGGACTCGCCCTGCTGGTAACCTACGACCCCTACCCATTCCCAGTAGACCCTGGTCCCATATCTCGATGGACTTTATAACTGACCTACCGCTGGCGGAGGGTAAGACTGTGGTTTGGGTAGTGGTCGATAGGTTTAGCAAGATGGTTCATTTCATTCCCCTGTCTAAACTTCCGAATGCTAAAACCCTGGCGTCTATTTTTGTAAGAGAGATTGTTCGTTTAAATGGCATCCCGGAAAATATTGTTTCCGACAGGGGTGTGCAGTTTGTGTCCAAATTCTGGAGGGCCTTCTGTCAAAGATGTAAAATTTCATTGTCTTTTTCGTTCGTCATGTTCCGTATTTTGTCTTGTCTGTCTTCCCTGCACATATCCTAAGTTAGGGACTGTCGTCCAGTTTTCCCCTGTCACCAGGACTCGTGAGGCAAGTAGGCAGGGCCAGGGGTGAGGGTGGAGCGCAGTGGTCACTATCCTTTCCCGTGTGTGTGTGTGGACGTGACCATTACACAACTGACTGCTATTATTTCACAGTCAAAATTATATATATTTTTTAAATGTAATCTACTGTGATGACACCAGATATGAGTTGCGCTGGTGAGACAATGCGCTTGCAGGGCCTGAAACACACACGCGTGCAGGCAACTGACTGCTATTATTTCACATTTAAAATTGTATTTTTTTTTTAAATGTAATCTACTGTGATGACACCATATATGAGTTGCGCTGGTGACACTAAGCGCTTGCAGGGTCTGAAACACACACGCATGCAGGCAACTGACTGCTATTATTTCACAGTAAAATTATTATTATTTTTTTTAATGTAATCTACTGTGATGACACCAGATATGAGTTGCGCTGGTGACACTATGCGCTTGCAGGGCCTTAAACACACACACGTGCAGGCAACTGACTGCTATTATTTCACAGTCAAAATATATATATATTTTTTAATTGTAATCTACTGTGATGACACCATATATGAGTTGCGCTGGTGACACTATGCGCTTGCAGGGTCTGAAACACACACGCGTGCAGACAACTGACTGCTATTTTTTCACAGTCAAAATAGTTTTTTAAAAAAAATGTAATCTACTGTGATGACACCAGATATGAGTTGCGCTGGTGACACTATGCGCTTGCAGGGCCTGAAACACACACACGTGCAGGCAACTGACTGCTATTATTTCACAGTCAAAATTATTATTTTTTTTAAATGTAATCTACTGTGATGACACCAGATATGAGTTGATCTGGTGACACTATGCGCTTGCAGGGCCTGAAACACACACGCGTGCAGGCAACTGACAACCCTGTCTAAACTTCCGAATGCTAAAACCCTGGCGTCTATTTTTGTAAGAGAGATTGTTCGTTTAAATGGCATCCCGGAAAATATTGTTTCTGACAGGGGTGTGCAGTTTGTGTCCAAATTCTGGAGGGCCTTCTGTCAAAGATGTAAAATTTCATTGTCTTTTTCGTTCGTCATGTTCCGTATTTTGTCTTGTCTGTCTTCCCTGCACATATCCTAAGTTAGGGACTGTCGTCCAGTTTTCCCCTGTCACCAGGACTCGTGAGGCAAGTAGGCAGGGCCAGGGGTGAGGGTGGAGCGCAGTGGTCACTATCCTTTCCCGTGTGTGTGTGTGGACGTGACCATTACACAACTGACTGCTATTATTTCACAGTCAAAATTATATATATTTTTTAAATGTAATCTACTGTGATGACACCAGATATGAGTTGCGCTGGTGAGACAATGCGCTTGCAGGGCCTGAAACACACACGCGTGCAGGCAACTGACTGCTATTATTTCACATTTAAAATTGTATTTTTTTTTTAAATGTAATCTACTGTGATGACACCAGATATGAGTTGCGCCGGTGACGCTATGCACTTGCAGGGACTAAAACACACACGCATGCAGGCAACTGACTGCTATTATTTCACAGTAAAATTATTATTATTTTTTTTAATGTAATCTACTGTGATGACACCAGATATGACTTGCGCTGGTGACACTATGCGCTTGCAGGGCCTTAAACACACACGCGTGCAGGACACTGACTACTATTATTTCACAGTCAAATTTTTTTTAATCTACTATATAATTTTGACTGTGAAATAATAGCAGTCAGTTGTGTAATACAGCCGGGGTAAACGTCAGCAGGCCATTCTGAAACTCATATGTTTGGGGGACAGGCCCCACACCGCACAGGAGTTGTGGCGGGGTATAGAACAACAGACCGACGAGTGGTTGCTGCCGGTGAGCCTCAAGCCCGGCCTGGTGGTGTGCGATAATGGGCAAAATCTCGTTGCAGCTCTGGGACTAGCCGGTTTGACGCACATCCCTTGCCTGGCGCATGTGCTGAATTTGGTGGTGCAGAAGTTCATTCACAACTACCCCGACATGTCAGAGCTGCTGCATAAAGTGTGGGCCGCCTGTGCGCGCTTCCGGTGTTCACATCCTGCCGCTGCTCGCCTGTCTGCGATACAGCGTAACTTCGGCCTTCCCACTCACTGCCTCATATGCAACGTGCCCACCGGGTGGAACTCCACCTTGCACATGCTGGACAGACTGTGCGAGCAGCAGCAGGCCATAGTGGAGTTTCAGCTGCAGCACGCACGGGTCAGTCGCATTGCGGAACAGCACCACTTCACCACCAATGACTGGGCCTCCATGCGAGACCTGGGTGCCCTGTTGCGCTGTTTCGAGTACTCCACCAACATGGCCAGTGGCTGACGCCGTTATCAGCGCTACAATACCACTTCTATGTCTCCTTGAGAAAACACTTAGGGCGATGATGGAAGAGGAGGTGGCCCAGGAGGAGGAGGAGGAAGAGGGGTCATTTTTAGCACTTTCAGGCCAGTCTCTTAGAAGTGACTCAGAGGGAGGTTTTTTCAAAAGCAGAGGCCAGGTACAAATGTGGCCAGACAGGGCCCACTACTGGAAGACGAGAAGGACGAGGATGAGGAGGAGGTGGAGGAGAATGAGGATGAAGCATGTTCACAGCGGGGTGGCACCCAACGCAGCTCGGGCCCATCACTGGTGCGTGGCTGGGGGGAAACGCAGGACGATGACGATACACCTCCCACAGAGGACAGCTTGTCCTTACCTCTGGGCAGCCTGGCACACATGAGCGACTACATGCTGCAGTGCCTGCGCAACGACAGCAGAGTTGCCCACATTTTAACGCGTGCGGACTACTGGGTTGCCACCCTGCTGGATCCCCGGTACAAAGACAATGTGACCACCTTACTTCCTGCACTGGAGCGTGATAGGAAGATGTGCGAGTACAAGCGCACGTTGGTAGACGCGCTACTGAGAGCATTCCCAAATGTCACAGGGGAACAAGTGGAAGCCCAAGGCGAAGTCAGAGGAGGAGCAAGAGGTGGCCAACGCAGCTGTGTCACGGCCAGCTCCTCTGAGGGCAGGTTTAGCATGGCAGAGATGTGTAAAAGTTTTGTCACCACGCCACAGCTAACTGCACCACCACCTGATACGGAACGTGTTAGCAGGAGGCAACATTTCACTAACATGGTGGAACAGTACGTGTGCACACCCCTCCACGTACTGACTGATGGTTCGGCCCCATTAAACTTCTGGGTCTCCAAATTGTCCACGTGGCCAGAGCTAGCCTTTTATGCCTTGGAGGTGCTGGCCTGCCCGGCGGCCAGCGTTTTGTCTGAACGCGTATTCAGCACAGCAGGGGGCGTCATTACAGACAAACGCAGCCGCCTGTCTACAGCCAATGTGGACAAGCTGACGTTTATAAAAATGAACCAAGCATGGATCCCACTGGAACTGTCCATCCCTTGTGCAGATTAGACAATTATAACTACCTCCCCTTAACCATATATTATTGTACTCCAGGGCACTTCCTCATTCAATCCTTTTTTAATTTTCATTTTAACATTATATTGCGGGGCAACCCAAAGTTGAATGAACCTCTCCTCTGTCTAGGTGCCGGGGCCTAAAAATATCTGACAGTGGCCTGTTCCAGTGTTGGGTGACATGAAGCCTGATTCTCTGCTATGACATGAAGCCTGAATCTCTGCTATGAGACCTCTCTCCTCTGTGTCGGGGCCTAAAAATATCTGACAGTGGCCTGTTCCAGTGTTGGGTGACATGAAGCATGATTCTCTGCTATGACATGAAGAATGATTCTCTGCTATGGTACCTCTCTCCTCTGTCTGGGTGCCGGGGCCTAAAAATATCTGACAATGGCCTGTTCCAGTGTTGGGTGACATGAACCCTGATTCTCTGCTATGACATGAAGGCTGATTCTCTGCTATGGGACCTCTCTCCTCTGTCTGGGTGCCGGGGCCTAAATATCTGACAATGGCCTGTTCCAGTGGTGGGTGACGTGAAGCCTGATTCTCTGCTATGACATGAAGCCTGATTCTCTGCTATGGGAACTCTTTTTTTTATTATAAAATTACAAAATGCTACATAAATAATTACAAGTACAGACATACAAAACTTAAACATAGACAGCATTCCAGCTGCCCCAGCCACATTCACACACACATTCATACCTACACATAAAACTACAAACCTACAATCTACAATAAATAACCTACAATAAATAACCTAAAATAAATAAAACTTACCCAGCCGGTTCGGCCGAAATAACCTAACCCAAAGAAATTGAAATAAAACACAGAATAAAATCAAACTCAAACGAAAATATGGCTACTTCGCCGTAACTCAACTCCAGGCTACTTGCCCCTAAGCAAAAAAAATATATATATATATTTTTTTTAATTTTAATTTTTTTTTTTTTTTAATATATATATAAACAACACTACAAACTACAAACTTACCCTAACCTAACCTGTCCCTAGCCATTCCCTATCCTAAACTAAAACTAAAACCCCCAGGACTGACCTCCGCCTCATGTCCTCTGCATGTCCGCATAGTCCGAGGCCAGCCCTACCTCCACCACCCACATCCAGCCCTCGCCCCATGTCCTCCCATGTCCGCGTAGTCCAGGACTGGATGTAGGCCTCCCCACACTTTGTAAGTGTCCCCCCCCTCACCCTAACCCACCCAACCTAACTAACTAACCCCCGCTTACCCTATCCTTCAACATAATATACACAATATATACAATATACCATACAATAAACATTACTATAACCACACATAACCACTCCCGAAGGACCAAGTTCAGCCTTTGCAAGCCTTTTAAAAACCATACACTTTATCCAAAACAAAAATCTAGGGTGAGAGTATCAGCCCACCACCAGGAAGAGTACTACTAGGCTATGGTACGCTAAAAGCAAAACCTCTCCAGAGGAGAGAGGCCCTGCTGGTACCCAGTCTTTCGTACTCGAGAGAACGTACCTTCACCAGGTCTCCCAGAATGTTCCTACACACCTCATCCACTGGGAGGACTTTCTGCCTTGTTGAAACTAAACACCGTGCGTTCCACGTGTAGTACCTAACCACTATGCTAACTAAAAAACATGTGCACAGGTCCCTTCTGCCCAGGTCTCTGAGCACTCCATAGGCCCACTCCGCATAGGAGAGGCTGGCTAGCCTAGGCCAGCCAATGGAAGCTCCCACCCGTTTGTACACCTCTGTATTAAAGGGACACTGGAGCAGGAAGTGCTCCATACTTTCCAGTATGGAGCCGCACTCCTCCCGGGGACAACCCCTTTCATCAGAGTTCCTGTACTTCAGATTGTCCCTTACATACAGCCTCCCGTGAAAGCAGCGCCAAGCCAAGTCCCAAAACTTCAAGGGGATCCTTGCAGAATTTAGCAACTGTAACCCCTTGTCTAGATCCCGGCTTGGGCAATCCTTGAGGGCCAGGGGCTTCTGGAAGTGGGACAACAAGACCCTCTCGTCAAGGGACCTCCTTGACAGAGTCCTGATTTCCCCTACCTCCAAACCCCACCGGCGGATTACCTTCAGAATCGGGGTGACGTAAGCCGGAAGATATCCGTGAGGCGTACGCAAGTCCTTCACTTGCCCTCCTGTCTCCCATTCCTGGAAGAAAGGCCGAAACCACCCCCGGCAGGAGACTACCCACGGAGAAGCCCTCTCCATCCAGAGGTTCGCCAGATTTACTTTAACAAATGTGTTTACAAGAAACACCACGGGGTTGACCATAGATAACCCCCCTAATCTCCTCGTGCGGTAAGTCACCTCCCTCTTGATCAGGTTCAGTCTATTCCCCCATAAGAGCTGGAAGAACAGACTGTAAACCCGAGTCCAGAGAGGCTCTGGCAAGATACACACACTGCCCAAATAGATAAGCAGAGGGAGCAGGAAAGCCTTGATCAGGTGCACCCTTTCCCTGAGGGTCAAAGACCAGCCCTTCCACTGGTCGACCTTCTGAGCGGCGATCTTAAGCCTGTCGTCCCAATTTTGAGTGGGATAATCCCCATGACCGAAATGGATGCCTAGGACTTTGGCTGACGACTGGGGCCCTGGGAGGGTGTCCGGGAGATCAAAAGCTGGATCACCCCCTCCCAGCCAGAGACTCTCACACTTATCCCGGTTGATCATGGACCCGGATGCTTCCGAGTAGCGATCCACCTCAGACATCACATATTCCGCCTCCCCTTTCGAGGACACGAAAATGGTGACATCGTCGGCGTACGCTACTGACCTCAGAGTGGCTTCCGGCGCCGCCGGATCCATCCCGACTCCCGCCAACGGTCCACGATTGACCCTCTTAAGAAAGGGATCAATCGCGAACACGTATAAAAGCGGGCTCAAAGGACAACCCTGGCGAACGCCGGACCCAACCTCAAAAGGGCAGCCAGACCAACCGTTCACAAGCGGGAAACTCTCCGCCCCCGCATACAAGATCTTTAACCAATCGACAAACCCCCCCGGCAGGCCATACTTCAGAAGGACCGACCAGAGGTACTCATGGTTCACCCGATCAAATGCCTTTGCTTGATCTAAGGACAGCATGTACCCCCTCCAGTGGCCTGCTCTACTCTGTTCCACTGCCTCTCGGACACCGAGCACAGCACTAAAAGTGCTGCGGCCTGGAACCGAGCAATGCTGAGCCACCGAAAGGAGTTGAGGCGCAAATTTCACCAGCCTGTTAAACAGTATCTTGGCCAGAATCTTTCTGTCCGTATTGAGAAGTGCTATGGGACGCCAGTTCTCAATACGGCTCGGATCTTTACCTTTTGATAGGAGGATCAGGGCTGACCTCCTCATTGACTGAGGCAGAGTGCCCGAGGATAGACACTCATTGAATACCTCAGTCAAGAGGGGACATAAAGAGTCCTTAAAGGTCTTATAAAACTCGGATGTTAAGCCATCCGGGCCTGGCGACTTCTTCAGAGCTAACCCTTCCACCTCCAGGATAACTTCCTCCTTCCTGATCTCTTCTACCAAACCGTCAAAAGAGAGGTGAGCTTCTGACTCAGGGGTGATTTCAGCCAGGAAATCTGACATCTTGTCCCGATCCAGATCCCTCTTTCCCAAGAGGCACGAGTAAAAGGATCTGACGACTTCCAGGATCCCTGATCTGGACCTGTTCAGGGAACCCGTACTGTCAACCAGTCCTGTCACTAACTTACTCTTCACTGACATCTTACAGTTTCTGTAGGGGTCGGGCGAGCGGTACCTCCCGAAGTCCCTCTCAAAAACTAAAGATGTGTGCCTATCATACTGGCACCTCTTGAGCAAAGATTTCACCCTGGAGATATCCTCGCGGCTACCTCCAGTCGAGACCAGATCTTCGAGTTTCCTCCTCAGACCCTGATACAGGCGGTACCTGTCCAGGGACCTGAGGCTCGAGAGCTGGCGGAAGAATTTTGCGGCCCGGTCTTTGAATATCTCCCACCACTCTGACTTAGTGTCACAGAGATCCAGCAAAGCTACCTGACTCTGAAGAAAGTCCTCAAAGGATTGTCTTACCTCTGCTTCCTCCAGGACTCCCGCATTCAGCTTCCAGTAACCTCTTCCCATTTGGGGGGATTCTGAAATATTCAGAGAGAACATAATCAGACAGTGGTCGGAGAATTCTACCTCCACAACCCTCAAGGGCGAGAAAGTAGCCTCCTCCTTCAAAAAAAACCTGTCTATTCTAGACCTAATCCTATCTCCTCTATAGAAAGTGAAACCCCCGTGGTCTGGGGTGTGCCTAATGTGGACATCCACCAGACAAGCCTCACTAGCTATGCTATTTAAAGCTATACTATCATAAGCCAGCGGGTTTCTGGTGCCTCCCCTATCTTGGGACCTTATGATGGTGTTAAAGTCCCCACCAAAGACCACTTGCCGGCTTGTAAAAAGGAAAGGCTTGATCCTCATAAAGAGACATTTCCTGTCCCACCTGGACTGGGGCCCATAGATATTGATCAGGCGCAGTTCCTGTCCCTTCATGAGGATATCCAAGATCAAACACCTCCCCATTTCCAGCTCAACCACCCGTCGGCATTCTACCGGTACGGTGAAAAGAACCGCCACTCCGCTATACGACTCAGCCGCAAGAGACCAGAAGGAGGGCCCAGATCTCCACTCCCTCTTCGCCTTGTGGACTTCTGCCAAGTTTGACAGTCTGGTCTCCTGCAAAAATAAAACATCAGCTTCAACTCGGCTGAAAAAATCAAAGGCTGTGTAGCGAGCCGCATCAGATTTAACGCTGGCGACATTAATGGTCGCCAGTGTCAGCTGAGTGGGTACCGCCATACTTGGTGTTTAAGCTGAATGTCCTCCTTCCTTCCCGACCCTCTTACCCCTCCCGGGGCTATCCTCTAAGGCGGCGCGTCCTCTTTTGAGAGAGACGGTGGTGTCCATTCCATCTGTCACCACCGCTCCCTCTTGCGTACCGCCCCTGTCTTTCTCAGTTCCAGGAATCAGATTTGCCTCCTCTTCTGGGGACCTTACATCCACACCAGAGAGGGGCACGGGGCCTCCTGGAAGCCCTCCCACCTTCGCCCCCGGTACCCCACTTCTTATCTCCTCCCCGCATGAAGAGGAGGCAGAGGTCTCATCCAAAGTGAGATACCGGTTGGAGAGCTCAAGAGGGGAGCCAGTTACGCCTTCCCTGGCTACTTTGGTCGGGCTCTTTTTTTTGGAGAACCGTTTCCGTCTATTGATATTAGACCCAGTCTCACTACCCTCTGCACTTTCGTAGTTTGAAGACTGGGTCTCATCGGCCCGGTCTAGTCTCCTGATCTCCACACTTAGCTCCCTGTCCCCTAGGGTCTCCGAACTACGGGAGCCCGCCACTTGGGGAGGGGCAGACATCACCCCATTTTGGTGGGGTTCCTTCTGTTCCCTCTCCGCCTGGCGCCTCTCCCTCCGCCTCTGCCGGGACGGACCGCTCTTGGTCTTCACTGACCCCTTAACTCGACTGTCTCCGCCAGCACCCGCCTCAGCCGAAGAGACCTCCCGGCCCACTCCTGCGTGAGCTCGGGCCGCATTGACCTCTGAGAGGGGACAGCGACTAAATGGGTGTCCGAGCACACCACACAAGTTGCACCTAATTTCCACACAAGATGCGGCAAGGTGACCTGTCCCTCCACACAACGCGCACTTCTGCACTTGGCAGCTGGCGCTGAAGTGTGAAGGGCTGCCACACTTGTGACAGAGCTTAGGCTGCCCCCTGTAGAAAACGAGAATCCTATCCCGGCCGATGAAGGCAGAGGATGGAATGTGGGAAACCGTGCTTCCTAGACATTTCAACTTCACATTGAAAGTCCAGGCTCCCGACCAAATGCCAAATTCGTCCAGGTTTTTCGATGGTACACCCTGGACGTCCCCATACCTACTTAGCCACGTCAGAATATCAACGCAAGAAAGCGATTCATTACGGGTCAAAACGGTCACTTTCTTGACGTTGTTCTGCCGGGTTATCGCCTGAGCGAAAAAACCCTTCCAATCCGGTAAGTTCTTTACCAGCTCATACCCGGACCAGAAAAGCTCTAGGCCCTCCGGCCGGGCAAAGCTGATGTCAAACTCCCTGGAACCATAGGGATGTATCAGGGCGAAGATGTCAGCCACCCTGAAACCCATCTCAAGCAGGAGCTCCACCACCCTCTTTCTCGTAGGGCAGGCATCATTGCTTCTCCACTTGAGACAGACTACATTCCGTCTGGTCCCAGGGCCGGTTGTGGCCAGGGACCAGGTGGTCTCGCCCCCCCTTTCCTCTCGGAAAGCTCGCAGGCCGTGCCTGTCTATCCATAAGGATAGGTCCACCTTCTCACCCTCTACTGTCATTGAACTCTCCCCCTTTTTCAGGGCCTCCAGGAGCCGCCGCTGCAAGTCACCAACCGCGACTCCTGGGAATGAGGAAGCCAACGAGGATAGCCCCTCCCCCCCCACGGCCGCAGCCACACTGGCATAACTTCTGCCAGGTGTTACGGCCGCAGGAGGGGCAACCGAACCGGCCCCACCCCCCACTACACTAGCACCAGACACCACACCGGACCCCTCCGGAGGGCGGACACCAGGAGCCGCAGCCATCGCTTTCTCAGCGACGGTCCGCTGACTCCCAGCATCCATCCCACCTTTGGGACCAGATGCAACACCTCCACCAACACCCCTACCACTACCCTGCTCACATGCACCCTTTCTCTCTGCTGGGACAGCTGGTGCAGCAGGTGCAGCAGGTGTCATTTTACCTTTATTTTTTTTATTATTATTTGCCTTATTTTTTCCTCTACTATGCTCCTTGCCACCCTCATTGCCACTGGTCAAGCCCCCCCCTGCTGCCCTTGAGACCTGGGCAGTGATCATCAC